>NC_135506.1:69882707-70182707 GCF_052857255.1 Amblyomma americanum | reverse complement strand
AACCTCAGGGTTGAGCACCGCTCTCTCTATGACGCGCACTCTCGCTGCGGCTGTCGTTAACGCCTCATTTCGTTCCTCATCCAATGCGGCCTCCACGGCTTGGTCGAAATTGCTCGGCTTGCGCGAGAGCACGAACCGGCGCACGGGGTCTTGCAGACCAGCCACGAACAAAGCGGTCATTTCCTCTTTAAGTATATCCTCCGCGTATTTCTTCTTTAGCTGGTCTCCTTCCTCCTCCCTGCTTAACGTATCGCGCGCTAAGCGCTGAAGCCGCGACGCAAACGTTCGCACGTCCTCCCCTACCATCTGTACGGCGTCACGGAACCTCTGTACCCGCACGTGACGTGGTTCAGTGTCGAAATGCTCAAACGCGAGCTTCTTAAATTCCGCAAATGATTTTGTGGATTTTACTTTTTCGTCTCGCCATGCAAAATCATGAGCAGCTTCTGCCATCTTACACCTCGCCATTCCCAGAATTTGAGCATCGGACCATCCCCCCATTTTCCCAATCTCTTCTAGCATGGAAAAGAAATCGCAGATTGGAACCCCTGTCTTATCTCCCGTAAACGTCGGAATGACGCTTCCTAATGCCAGCATGCTTGCTCCGAGCGACGGCTGTGGAGTGGGAGCTCCCTCAGATAAAGACATTTTTTTTTCAAGCCCTCCGGTGCCTCAAGCCTCTCAAATGGGGGTAAAAGTCCCACAATCAGTCCCGTGATTCCCTTTTGATTACAATTTTGAAGTCATGAATGTCACAGCATTCAGAGGACATTTGCTTTTGAGACCCCACTTCTGACACCAGTGTGACGACCCCCATAATGCGCAGGTCCACACGGGACGGAGAGGCAAAGAGACACCGTATGGCTCAGTTTAAACAAACAGATATATTGAATAATCACACATGATTAAGATTATACATCAGAGGCTGGGGCGTCCGAGCTTACGTGCCGACGACTTCATGGGGGCGATGGAATGGCTCCGGAGTTGGGCTCGAGCGGTTGCTGGCAGAAGCTGCACGCCGTCGGGCTTCGGCGCTGAAGGCCCTCTTGGCGAGCGATGTCGTCCTCAGCTCAGACTGGACTGGACTGCATCCGTTTACATGTGCTTTTAAGCACTTGATTAACAAAGGAGTAAGGGCGGTCATTTCCAGTGGCCCGCCCAAAGCATCAATTCTCCAATCAAAAATAACATGCGAGATGGGGACAACCCCTTGGGTTGGGCTTAGCCTCGAACCCAGAGTCTGTTAACAATACAAACTAAATAAACAACAAAAACGCCACCACTCTCTCTCAGGTGAGAGTATACACAGGCTCTCTCTTCGGAGCTAATCCTTGCCTCAGGCATGCATACCGCCTCCCACCATCGGTCCGCGTCGCTCGTCAACAGCAGAGGAGGGGGCGAAAGGGCCCACGATGCTGCCGCGCTACCGACGGCGGGACACAGCTAATAAGCATGAATGGGTTCGTCTGTTGCTCCGGGAAACCAGACTAAGGGTCGCCCCTGTCTTCCCACATTCTTGGCGAGTCTTGCCTGTCCGCCATGACAGGTGTCCGTCACGGCCATCCTGGGAATGCGCTTTTTGTTCACTAGCGCCTGTCTTTCCACATTCTTGGCGATTACTGCCTGTCCGCCATGACAGGTGTCTGTCACGGCCCTTCTGGGAATGCGCTTTTGTTCACGAGGCACGGCGGGAAGCTGTGGGTGCCTTCCCGGCGATAGCCCACGTCGTAAAGGGAAGGAGGGGGGGCTAGGGCTTTCACTTGGGCGCACAAACATACCACCGCATCGTGGTCTCGCCCCCCCTCACGTGTTGAGTCCGAGGGAAAGAATGTTGTCTTCGCGGTAGCGCATAGCGTCGGCTGTGGTACGGCGCGCTCTGGATCGCTGACAGTTCCCTTGTCCTGGAATGTGCCCGGGAGGGCCGCCCCTGAAACCGCCACGCCAATTGGGGAGGATAAAGCCTGTTTCCCCGCGGCGGTGGTGGCGGGTCCGGTTGGGTCCGGTTGGGCTTAAGCCCCTTCGTTCCGGTCGTCACTCAAAGTGCATGGCTGGGTAATTGATGATGCCGCTGTCATCTGGGTCTCCGTCTACGCCGCGCCGAAAATACGCGGAACCTCGCAGCACACACAAGGAATGCACCTCGCAGCACACACAAGGAATGTACCTCGTAGCACACAAGGAATGTCACAACGTAAATGAGCATTAAATAAATAAATAACAAAATAGGCTTGAAGTCTTGCCCCCCCCCCCATTCTCAAAAAAAATTCCTGAGTGCCTGTATGCCACCCTGTAACATAAAGATCGATTAAGGGGTGACCATTTTTACTCTTCCATGCTCAAGCCGCGCCGTGACCTTTTACGCACCTCAGGGAGTTCATCAATCTGAAACAGCTATGCCTGCATCGGCGCATAAATTCTTCTTCAGATAGGGTGAACTTAAGGAAGTGAAGAAGTTCGTAAAGAGTCACAGCTATCTGGAGAGTGCATCGCACTGTCGTATTGCATGTAGCCACGTACTAATATAATTCGGCCGCAAGAATTCCAGGAGCCTGCTTCTCATACGTCAAGACGAACAGCTAAATGCAATAAACAGCACTTACGGTAATCCAGGGTGCCTAGCTAGTTGTGCAGCACGTTGCCTAAAAGGTTTTATGGACAAATTCGACCCTTTTCGACACGTTTCTGATTAATAGAGGCTCAGTACGCATTTTTTTTGTGCTTGTGAAGACCCTAATCAGCTTTAAGCTGAACTGGAATGCACGTGTTTTGCGACTTAAATATAAAAAAAAATTGGTTGGACTTTTCAAGGTTATATGACGAAAGTCAGAAAATGACGCGCTTTTCGCCACTGTCCCTAAAGAAACAACACCGATGCCATAATATCCGGCTGGTCTCATTCGTACGCAGCGTTCTGCGCTTGTGTAAACCTTGCTCCATGTTATGTCACCTACCCTGTATACTGACGCTGCGTCCGGGCAATATAAGATAACTGACGGTTATTTAGCTTGATAGCTCCAAGAATGCTGTAGTTAAGCTTGTCTGCAAGCAAGCAAGCAAGGCGAAGGACATAAGCCGCAGGTGATGATTATGTACCTGCACATCTGTTGAAGGACGGTAGGGACACTGCGATAAGGGAGCCCAGCTGTAGGCGTGTATCGTGAGTGCCTGGCGCAGCTGTGCAGAGAAAAGCAGCAGCAGGAAGGGACCCTCCGAAGCTGCAGATGCAGCTCAACGGCAGCCTCACTGTGCCAGTGTTGAAAGCTAATAAGGAGGGAGCCAAGCCTGAAATAGTGATGGATTTTTATGGCGCAAGGGCCTATATGGCCAAAGAGCGGCATGACAAAAGATATTTTCTCTTTCTCAAGGTGGGGTAAAAGACCCACTTCCCAAGAATTTCCCCCGAAATAAGCCGAGCACCAGGGCAGGTGAAAGCTTGTACCCATTGTATCACCGGTGGGTGGCCGGCGGCACTGGGGATCGCACCCCGCACCTCCCGAATGCGAGGCAGATGCTCAACCACTTGGGCACAGCTGTGGTACAAATCCTGAAATGGTGACCACCTCTCCGAGGTCACGAGAAACGAAAGAGTACGAAGTCAGGGCGATGAGTCAAAGGCGAGAGGCGCAGTCAAGGCACTAACGCTCGTCAAATGCTGAGTGAAGTAATGGCCCATAGAGCTTAATGGTTTGGTTCGGTTTGGTTTATGAAGGTTGAAAGTCCTAAACCGACTCGGACTATGAGGGATGCCGTAGTGAAAGGCTCCGGAAATTTCCACCACATGGGGTCCTTTAACGTGCACTGACACCGCACAGTGCGCGGGCCTCTAGAATTTCGCCTCCATCAAGCTAAATGGAGTAGGTCTGTTACATTCGTGAAAATCAAGGTCATCTGTAACCGCGGAATGAAATGTTTTCTCCTAACTCCTCTTAGGGACCAAGAGGATGAGGACAACAGGCAAAAGGTTTTCCTAGGCCTCCTCGTCTGCTGTCTGCTGCTGCTGCTTCTGCTGGGCATATACTACTCTGTCTTCGGGTCCCGTGAGCGAAAATGCTCCCTTCCTTTTACAGGGTGTTCCACCTAAGACTTTGCACAGTTTTGAAAAATGGGCGTTTTGAGTTAGAAGAGCGCTTTTTTTGCCATGGTACTGTCAAGGCGTACCACACTCGAGTACAGCAAAGACGTACTAACTAGCTGGCTGGTTGAGTAATAATGGAGGTAAATATTTAACTATTAACTGCATGTCCCGAAATAAAGTTAGTGCAGGAAACGCGAAAAATGCGCGACCCATTTTTATTTTCTGGTGCACGGGGAGCCCGAAAAGCATTCCAAGCAGCCCAAAGGGTCCATAAAATTCAGTCTGAGAGCGCTGCTTTAATAATATACGTGACTTGGGGTTTGTAGTTTGTTTCTATAGGGTCCTTAGACGCTTCCAGTTACCTGTTTATTCGTACCTGTTTTAGTCAATTCCAAAGCTGCAGTGAAAAAAAAAATATGAGACTGCTCAGGACCTATCATTTTCACGAAAAATGGTCATCGCAGAGCGTAGTTTGTTTACATTTGTGGCGTCCGAGCTAGACTTCCATTGGCTCGCTGGACTTGGCTGATATTGAATCTAAGTGGCCCCCTTTTTTAAATTCTAAACGTATTCTTTCCAAAGGCGTTTTGTACCCAAACTGGCTTTTTTTGTTCTGGAGGCGGTGTTGGCCATGTTCCTTCTTCTAAGCGCACTTCGAACAATCACAAAATCTGACATAGTCCCGGTTCTAGCATTTAGCTCAGAGAAACAGGTATATATGTGGGTTATAGAATTCAACGACATTTGAGTGTTGTCAACGCATTGCCTCCCCCGCGCATGCAGTGGCCACCAAAGAGCAGTGATTGGATGCCGAGGATATCAGATAAGCCCCTCAGCGCTACGTGCAAGATCTGTAATACATGTTTTCGCTGAGTCGGCAGCGATAACAGACCTGCTTGCACCGTCCAGCAGCCAAAGTATGCAGACTGCGACGGAACGCATCAGCGTCCAAGCTCAGGACGAAAATGAAAATAATAAACAAAATAGGAAGGGATCGGACGCCGTACACGAATGCGCGCACACACCAGGCCCGTTGCCGTGGAAACGCTCACGCAAATGGCGACGTGAGTGTAGATGCACAGGCTACACCCGTGAAGAAACGACAACGACATTGTGTCCGGCGAGTATGTTACAGGTTGCATAGCCTGGTGGAACAGCAAGTCCACCTCTGCAGATTCACAGGATTCAGTCAAGGAGGAACGAGTTGTGCACTAGGATGCAAAAGTCACCGTGCCCACATCCACTAATGCGCTCTAAACAGAAAGGAGTAAAAAGGGAGTGAGCTGTCCTCCATCGCACTGTAATTTATTAAAGGGAGTATACGCTAGATGAGAGTTTACACCCTTTTTACACCCACATAGGCGTATTTGTGTTTAGAGTGTGCCTGTGCTGGGCGCGCACAGAGATAGACCTTGCGACGTTGCCTCCTCTGCCGTCGCCTACTCCTAGTACTGAAACCCGTCTACATGTGATCCTGCTATAGAACAAATTAACAGCGCCAAAGCAGCTGATTGGTGCTCCTCACCCGACTGCTGCTGCTGTGTGTGAGCCCGTTGTAAAAGCAGCTGTGCAAATCGAAGACGCGATTGAATCGGTGCTTGCACTAATGAAATGCGAACAGTAGTCATGGTTTTGCACTCGCCGCCGCCTTCATTACAAGAGATAGGCACCACAGTGCAGCCATTAGTGCCAGCTCACTCGTCATTACCTTTCATCTTTTTTGTCCTAATCCTGCATTTCCCCGTATACCATTCCCCCGCAATGTGAAGTAGCAAATCAGTGGCGTGTTACTCCGGCCTTCTCCTCCCTTCCAAACCGTAAAAATCTTTGTCGTCTCTTCAAACCTAATCAAAAAAGGCTAGCGCAAATGTCATCAGGAAGTGCAATATGAAAAGGACCTAGCAAGTATTAATGCTCGGATGAAGCATGAACGGACCTAAGCAGAGAGTAAACATAGTTAAAAACTTAATCTGCCTAATAAGTGACAAGAATCATGTTTAAACTGATTTTCGTATTCGTATTTGTGTAGCATTTTAATCATGCATGTCTGTGACTGCATAAATATTAGAGTGGAAGAAATGAAAATCGTGGTGGTAATAGAGAAGGAAATAAGTCATAAATGCCTACATAGCAAGGGGTAGACCGTCATGATGTTTATCTTGTGGGATTGTGTGACCGTGTGTGCTCTTTGTGCCCTTATGCTGGCCGAAAATATACCAGGTGTTTCGAAGAAACACCCAGTTTTTCAAAAATAGTTTCTTTTTAGTTAAAGAGAAGCTTTTTGCGACGTAGTAATACCAAAGTTCTAAAATTCTATAAACCGGTATAGCTATTACTAACAGCAGACCACAAATTTCTTATTGCAAGTGGGCGCCTGTCAGTTTTAGTTTAAAGGTTAACTATTAGAGTTTAGCTTATCATTTTGCTAGCTGACATGAATCGCCTACTTTTTGACGTTCGACCACACCGGTATTACGTACAATGCTTTACCTCGAAAACCCTACTACATGAAATTAGTGGCGGCCTTCCCTGAGACACTTGGTATGCAAGATGTTTTGTCTTTTGGGTCTTGTATTCAAGCTGCGAATAACAAGGAGGAGGATCGGCTCTAGCCGCCCTGAGCGGTTGGATTTCTGCACGCTACAATGAGGGAAGAAAGCTAACCGCGCGCTCAGTGAAAAGGTGCCTTTTGTCTGGTGCTCCATGGAGTTATTTCGGGCACAATCCTGCCTACCGATGTGCTAATATGCCTCCCTCTGACATCGCAGCTGGCGATCCTGAAGCGGACGTGACGGAAAAAACAAAAGCACCAGAGTACATTAATATCCCTCCCAGCAGTCCGCCGTCCAAGCCTGGTAAGTTTAAATCAACTTTATATCGCCTATTTTTGCTCGCGATCCGGCTGTCGCGATTAGATCGAGTCAAATTCGTTGATCCTGTTTACGCTGCAGCTATATATATTGACTTCCATACCCAACAGTCCTAGATAAAAGCATTTTTGAGTAGAAAACAGTTTATGAACGCAATTTTTTAATTCAATGTAAGATTTAAAGATAATAATCAATATATCCTCAGATCACCCCACAGCAGTCTTGCATTTTTTTTCTATTAATGCTTTTGCTATTGTCGGAAGCGTTCACGTTGGTTTGATATAGCAGCCTTTACTGTTCCATGAGATCGGTGAAAACATTTGTAAACAAAGATATTTCTAGCATGCCAGAAGAATGAACCATTACCTTCAATATTTCCATAAGGCTATCTTAATTTGGATTGGAAAACGTTTATTATCGGCTTGAGTTATAAATGGGTTTGTTGATCTTGTTAGGTGGCCGTCAGTGGAGACTGGCGGCGACCTCTTCTGCTCTCGTCACCACCTGTACTTGGGTTTCCAGGTCGGAGCCGAGCAACGGGGTCTACCACGGGCCCGGGAACGCGAGCCTCTTGAGCGATATTTGTGGGGGATCTCTCAGACAGTCCCAGAAGATGTGGCCTACGGCGGCTTTCCCGCCGCATTTGCTGCACTCCGGCTTAAATCTATTCGGGTACACATGGCTTAGGACAGCTGGATTAGGGAGAGTTTTTGTTTGAAGTTGTCTCCACAGTACCTCCTGTTCTTTGTTTAGGCTTTTATGCGGAGCAGGGAAGGTTAGCCTTTCCACCCTGTAATGCTGAGTAATCTCATGGTAGGTATTAAGGCCGTCTCTCTTCACTTCGACGTCCGAATTAGCATTCATAGCTCGGCCGATAGATCCTCGAGCTTTACCGTGGGCTGCCTCGTACCCCGGGTTTGACGAGTGAGTCGGTACCCAAATCAATTCCACGTCTGTCCTGTCTTTTGGGTAATTCCTGAGAATTCCCAAGGAGATGGGAGCTATTCTGCCCTTGACGAAATTGCCAATGGCTGCTTTTGAATCGCTGACAATCACTTCTGCTCGCGGGTTTGTCAACGCCAAGGCGATTGCCGCTTATTCTACTATTTCTGAAGAGTTGGTACGTACTGTCGCGTTCGCTATGAGTTGGCCTTCCTCGGTCACCGCGGCTATCGTGAATGCTTTCTCGGGTGTTGGGTAAGCTGCCGCGTCTACGTTGACTACGTCCTCTCGGCCCTCAAGTTTCTTAGCTAGGGCTTTTGCTCTGGCCTTGCGTCTTCCTTCGTGATGGACGGGGTGCATATTTTTTGGTAATGGTTTTACCGTGATTGTCCTTCGAAGGTTGGACGGGGTTTTTCGAGTATCCGCGTTGAGGGGTTCCGCCTTTATTCCGAGAATTTCGATAATTGCTCTACCCGCATTGGTTCTAGCGAGCCTGAGCTCTTGCATTCTACGATGGGCCTCAGTCAATTCGTCTAGCGTGTTGTGTAGGCCGAGTTGCAGTAACTTCTCAGTGGAGGTGTTGATTGGTAGACCTAGGGCTGCCTTGTAGGCCTGCCTGATGAGTCCTTCAATTTTGAGTTTCTCAGCGTTGTATCACTGTAGATACGGGAGGGCGTAATTCATCCTGCTGATGTCAAAGGCTTGCACCAACCGACATAGATCTTTTTCCTTAACTCCTGTTCTTCTGTTCGCTATGCGTCGGGTCAGTCTAATGGTTTGGTGAACTGAGGCGTTTAATTTTTCGATTATTTCGGTATTTTGGCGGTTGTCGAGGATTATAATTCCAAGGATTCGGATGGAACTCACTTGTCTAATTACTTTTCTTTGCACTTGTATGCTTACGTTGGCTGGCGGGAGGCTGGATTTCTGTTCTCTCGGAATGTCCTTTTTAATTAGGAGCTCCAATTTGGGATGAGAACATTCTAGTCCTACCGTTTTAACGTAGGCTTCTACGGTATCGACGGCCCTTTGTAGGGTCTCTTCTTTCTCCCCATCATTTCCTTTCGTAATCCAGAGGGTAATATCGTCCGCATAGAAAGTGTGTCTGAGATTAGGGATGGCCTCGAGGTGTTTCGGTAGTTCTACGAGGGTAAGGTTAAATAAGAACGGCTAGAGTACACAGCCCATGCGTATAGGATCCGAGATCACCCCACCGAGCGATATCTCTGCCGTCCTTTGGTCCAGAAACGATCTTATGTAATTGAAGGTTCTGAATCCTGGATTTAGCCTCGATAGGTTAGTGAGGATGGCCTCGTGTGACACGTTGTCAAAGGCCTTGTTTAAATCTAATCCGTGGATAGCTCTCGTGTTCTTGATTTTGGGGATTACATCTTCACTAAGTTGAACCATGACGTCCTGCGTGGACAGTTGGGCTCTAAAGCCTAGCATGGAGGGAGGTAGGAAGTCGTTATCCTCCGCGTATCCCTGGAGTCTGTTTAGAACCACGTGTTCCATTAGTTTCCCTAAACAAAATAAGGAAGATGGGTCTTAGATTTTCGGCTTTTAGCTTCTTGCCTGGTTTAGGTATAAAGATTATTCTGGCGTGTTTCCATTCTTGAGAGATTTCACCCTCCTGCCAGAGTTTGTTGATTAGGTCAGTTAGGGCAGTCACTGACGTAGGGTCTAGATTTCTCAACATTTTGTTGGTGACGCCGTCGGGTCCTGCGGCATATGTCGCTTTTAGTTGGCTCATGACTTGCCATACTTCCGCCGTGCTGAGTTCCTGGTCTAATTCTGGGTTCGGCTCGCCCTTATACCAGGGAAGGGGGTCGGTAGATTGCGTGGTGTTTAGGTATCTATCCTTGAGTTCTTTGATCAATTCTTCTGTGTTACCTGCATATTTGTGTGCTACTTGAGCAAGTCTATTGCGTTGAGCCGATTTGGTCTGTGTGGGGTCGAATAAGTGTCGCAGCAGAAGCCACGTGTTTTTCTTACCGAGGTTCCCGTTCATGCTGTCGCATACCTGTCCCCACTGCTGTCTTTCCAGCTCGAACGCGTACGCTTCTATCTTCCTTTGCAACTGTGTTATCCTCTTTCTGAGGGCGCGATTGTGTTTGTTTTTTCCACCTCAGCTGTAAGCTCAGGTGGGCTTCCCACATGTGTTTCAATCTGGGGTCGGTCGTGTGTTGCGAGGTTATCGTCTCTGTGTCCTCTGTGGTGGCTTTTGCATCTTCTTTCAAGACGCGGGTCCACTCGTTCTGGTTGCCGATTTGTTTCGGAGCGGTTTTGTCCGTAATTTTGCGGAAGCGGTCCCAATATGTGAGTCTCGCTTTTAACGGGGGAGGTTTGTATGGGGCCGTCTCGAAGGTTGTTTCCGCTATGCCGTGGTCGCTTCCTAACGTGAGGCATGTATTTGCGCATATGACTGAGTTAATGTTTTTACTAAGGGCAAGATCGGAGGTTGTGTCCATGCTGACGCTATTGCCTATCCTAGTAGGCGCTTCGACGTCGTTAAGGGTCGTCATACCCTCGTCTTGTATGGACTGCCATAGCGCCGTTCCTTTTACGTGCGCTATCCGGTATCCCCGGGCCGGGTGTTGCGCGTTGAAATCACCTACCACTACAAGTAGGGATTTCCCTGCTAGTTTTACGGCCTTACGGATAATGTCGGAGGTTTTTTAGTTCTGTCCTTGGGTGAACTATAGATGTTAAGAATGTAGACGTTTCCATCCTCTTTTCTGCGCAGGGGATTTCTACTAGCGTGTGTCTTTGTGTCTTCGATTTCGTGTTGTATGGCTGCGATGTTGCGTGTTGCGATGTTGCGATTAATATGAGACCACACTAAACATGTTCGATACTGCTAGGCGCTTCCTCGGCCTGCATCGTAAAATGAATGCGTGTATGCCCAAACCACCGGCGGCACTGCATTCCTTTGAGCCTGCGTACCAAGAAAGGCACACCTGAAATTGTGCGTGATACCAAAACTATGCCATTGAACTGATGCACTTCTATGGGTTGCCTTTTTTTCATCTAGACTGTCCTCACTGTAACCTTATGCTGAATGCTATGTGATGCTAGAAGCTGGTTAAGCGCCGCTGTATCGAATCGAAAACTTGAAAGGCTACTCGATTTATACAGACATACTCACGCTCTAAATCGATTCGGTGCAGAGTAAATCAAGACTGTCGTTTAAAATAAATAGCCATTCATGTAGCCCAAAGGTGAGATTCCTATACGTAAGGGCTTTCTTACGCGGAAAACAGTGAGCTGAAATCATCGTCCACACCAAAAAAAGCTAGATAGCCGAAGGACTGTTTGTGGTTTCCGAACGAACTGACCATAATAAAGGGTCAATTTTTTCACGAGTTATCCCCATGTGGGGATCGAAAAATTTAACGGTAAAACTAGAAGGACGTGTTGTGTGCTGCATTATGCGTGAGTGTGCACACGTTACTGATATTGACGGCAGATTTGAAAGGGAACAATTGTAATTCAAGGCAAAAATCTTGAAGTTAATTCGAAGCGTCGGATGAAAGGCCGGTAGCTCGTTGTTCAGTAGTATAGAAAGGTATTCCTGGGAATGCTTGCTGGAATGTTTTGCGCAGCGGTAGTTGGTTGGAATCAGCGGCGGAAGCGATTTGCAGCAGTCCAGAGAGGAAGCGTTTCGACATTCTCCCTGCCTGATGAAGACGTTTTGTGTCAGCCTTTGCATCCTTTGTGTGGCGCGTGCAGAGGACAAGACCACCCGCATCCCGAGACCAGTGACAACAGACGCGACAAGGACGACCGGCACGAAGACGACGGGGCGTACAGGTACTGGGACGATGACAGCAGCAACGACCACGGCGGCGACTGGGCGTGAAGGCACTACGAGGATGACTACAGCGAAGACCACGAGGACGCCAAGTACGATGACGACCAGGCGTAAAAGTACTAAGGCGAGGACGAGAGCAACGACCACGAAGAAAACCACCAAGACCTCGACAACTACGACAACCACGACCACGACGACCACAACAACAACAACCACGACAACGACAACCACTACGACAACAACCACGACGACGACCACGACCACGACAACCACGACAACAACGCGCACACGTGAGTACTTCAGGCTAAAGAAAGATAGCTCGGGATAAAAATAGAGCATGGCCATTCCGTTCGAAAAAAATTGGCGGTGGTTTAGTTCTGGTTAAACCTGGAGTGATGCGATAGCTACAGCTGGCCGAGTTGAACTTACTCAGTTGAAATGCAATGCCAGTCTTTCGCCGCTCCGTTTCGCTGGGCGTTCTTTCCTCATCTTCGTCCCACTTGACACGGCGCATGCGCACAGCTGTTGCAGCTCGGTTCCGCTGGGGCGCCGCACCACGTGGCTAACCACGTGATCAGCCACAGCGCTTCGCCGCCGGCAGCTGCTCCGCACCACGTGACCAACCACGTGACAGCGTGGCGGCGCAGCAACAGGGTGGCGGCGCCGCCACGTTCAAGGCTCGAAATGCTACCGTAATGCAGCTATCGCTACAAAAAACAGCATGTAGCCATTGTACAGGAAATAGAGAAACAAAATGCAGCCGGCACTCTGTATTGTAGTTTAATGTCATGGCACTCTGGTCAGAAATGAGCATTTTAAAAAAATGCAATCTCTGCTTGACGCTCAAAAAAACACGATTTCCAACGAATGTCGCGCACATCACAATGGGTTGTTTCGACGCCACAAAAGTGCACGTCTGCGCTCATAAACGTGCGTGAAATCCTTGTGATGCTTTCCGTCCGTGTCGCCGCAGAGGCTGCAGGGGGCTTGCGCGCAGAGGTTTGTAGCTTCGCCTGAAAAATCGCTTGCGCATGCTGGCTACCACGTTAGCTGACTCGAGTCGCCTAGTAATGATAGCTCATGACTTGTCGTGAGCCATGAGGGAACTCATGAGTTTACGTCGTCCTTCCGCTATTTGTCCGCTATATTTTGTAGCGATAGCTACATTACAGAAGCATTTCGAGTCTTCAGCATGGCAGCGCTAGAACCCTGTGGCTGCGCCGCCAATCTGTCACGTGGTGCGGAGCAGCTGATGGCGGAGCGCCGCCGTGGCTGATCACGTGGTTCGTCACGTGACCAAGTTCCACTCGACCAACTGTAGCTATCACGTCACTCCAGGTTTAACCAAAGCTAAACCACCGCCAACTTTTTTTTTCGCTGGCTCATCAAAGCTTATTACTAGTCGTCTATCGTTTGTAGAATGTCGTCTACGCATATTCCGCTACCCATGCGGTGGTTTCGTGTTTTTTCGGCCGTCTATCTTCTCACGATAATTCAAAGGAGCATTAAATAACAATTCGACAGGCGTTTGAAAAGAAAAATGCCTTTCATCTTGCCAGAGGAAGTGTTTACTGTTATCCACTGTCAGCTCCCATGCAGAGATAAATATCGCAATTTGGAATAAAATCTTTTAGCGGCTCCCGCCCGCACCCTCTTGAGCCTCTGGATTATACTCCCTTGTAAGACTTACGTATGAAAAGTCTTTCTTGAGCTGCAGGCGGCCCGAAAAGCTTTTAGAGTTTCTGAAACATTCGTCGCGTTTTGAGTTTCATGGGTTTAGATCCAAACACTATAGTCACCGTGCCATTTGCAAAAGCAGCAGAAATGCTGCCGGTGTCACCAAGTTGCTTTATTCTGAAAAAGAAAGAAGGTCTAGCGCTCAGTGTGACCCGCTTTAACGCCGCTGCATGCGAAGTCTCAAAGCTATCGGCGCTAACTGTTGCGAACTCGCTTTCTGCGACTGGAAAATGCCGATGTCTTCTTAGCATGGGGCTCGATCTGTAAGGTTTGCCGCGCTGGGAGTAATAATAATAATTGTTTTTTTTTAAAGTAAATGGCGCAGTATCTGTCTCATATATCGTTGGACACCTGAAACGCGCCGTAAGGGAAGGGATAAAGGAGGGAGGGAAAGAAGAAAGGAAGAAGGAGGTGCCGTAGTGGAGGGCTCCGGAATAATTTCGACCACCTGGGGATCTTTAACATGCACAGACATCGCACAGCACACGGGCGCCTTAGCGTTTTTCCTCCATAAAAACGCGCTGGGAAGCTGCAGAGGTTTCGGTTCTTTCGCTCCCTCTCAACAAAGGGACAATGTCTTGGGAAGTGCGAACGAATCTCTCAGATAATTTTCTTCGATTCAGTTCTCTTCCAATCTGACCCTGAGTAAAGTGCCCTCCAGTTCTGTGCTTTTGTGCAGTTATTTACAACATTTACGAAAAGGAAGCTTCACTAACGTCTGTTAAACCACACCCGAGAGAGGCGCGTCTGTTGGCTTAGTCTACCAGGTGCACTTCAGGGTTTACCGGCAGATGGGAACACTGCGGTGTCCCTGTTGGCACGCAGGGCAAGGCACGCCGTTGGTTAGGTATCCATGGCTTACCCCAATAGCGTGCTTAATGGAGCTCAAGAGAATCAACCTTGTGGACTGTGCTTAATCACGCGTTCCAGAATGGCGTTACGGAATGATACAAGATGCCAGCACTATTCTTTGACCATCACCATCTAGAGAAGTTTAATGAAAATAAGTAAACAAACGATGAAAACGGAACTACCCAGGACTCTGACACATCAGTGCACATTTTACTTATTTCACTAAAGGCTATACCAGCTGTCATATGGGCCCATGCTTTTATTCCTTTATGAGCTCTAACCCTCCGCACTGGATCAGCCATCAGCCGGAGTCATCGCCAAAATACCTTTAGTTCTGTATCCCTAAACGCTTTGTGACACATCTGTTCAGAAGAAGTAACGTTAGTGTAAGGGATTCACAAGCAGCTCAGAATATTTTGGAGCCTTGGTGGCCAGCTATAGAATCTGCCAAGCGCATTAGGATTACTGTTCCATTGACAAGCCGCTCAGCAGCGAACAACACTGGACACCCTCCATGAAATTATTGCGCGGCATAACTTTGGAGAAAAAAATTAGCTCTTTGCCTCCGGGGTATATCGCTTGAAATTAATAGCATACTGTAATACTTGCAGACTCAGAAGTAGGCTTCATATTCAGGCTGTTTGCATTAACTCTCATGAAATTATTTTTTTCGCATATATATTGTGTTTCACAGTTTAATCTTTTACTGCTCAGAACGAATAAGCGATCAATCACAGTCTGGACCTTCGTGCATGTACATGAACGCGTAGTGTATTATGATCCTGCGGGCACCCAGGAACCTGCATGCCGTAATCCTTTAGTAAAATAACGCTTTTCTCTCTTGTACTTTCCTGGACTTCTAGGTAGTGCTGGTGTCTGCGTCAAACGTTTCAAGGTACCTGCTGAACGCCCTTCAATTTAACTCCCCCGCCGCCCTCTGTGCTCGCTTTTTCACTGTTTCTCGCTGAGACATGTTCTAGACACTGTACAGTCTTTCTCAACAGTATACAGCCAAAGAGGTCTGCTTCTAAGCCCTGCAGCACGGCTCCTCTTGCATACTCAGGAATGCTAATCTCTAATCTCGCAAAGGCGGGAGGAACTCAAGTCCTCAACCCTCCAAAGCTTAGGACTGCCTGCTTAACATCCCCGCTACACTGCTTGGAAGCTAACCCCTTGAGCTGTATATTTTTGACCTTCCACCTGCTCGCCGGTATCGTACAAGGCCCAAGTGCAGGCTGTTTTAACCTGCATGGATGAATAATAGCTTGTTTACATGATTGGCGCCCCCGAGGAAGACCGAAATGCATGCCTCGCGCAGCCACGGCTCACTTACTGGACAAGCTGGGTTTCAGACGAGCGCACCATATAGAGAACATTGGAGAGAGGTTGTTTTTTTTTCTGCCAGCACAGCTTTCACTGATTGATTACGCTAGCTGCAGTGGGATCTGCGGACCACATCTTGATGTCTCGATTGCTGATGCAGCTTCCACCGGCTACGGGTACCTGGTGTGCACGGTTGGCCGCTCTGGACACGACCCTGCCATGTTCCCCATCAAGGAGGCCCTGTGCGACATCATTGTGTTCACGCACGTGGAAATGTTAAACTCGACGCTCATCTCAAGCACAGGAGGAGTGGCATTCGACACCTTCCTCAAGGTGCTGTATTTACAGGAACGCTACCTCCCTCTAACACCACTCTGAAATGCTCGCTAACAATAACTGACATAGAAGGATTTCAAAGAAACTCTCGGTACACCCGCATATCGGGTGGCACATACGAATTCTGGGACTAAATTTCCGCTCAAAACTCCCACTGTGAAGATCGTCATGTTCGTATCAAAGCACTTTCGTAGCCTATTATAACCATTCAACGGGTTTCAGGCGCAGGGCAGGGCAGAATTTAAGGACTTATAAAAGCTCGCAATTATGAAGTACCCCTCTTTGCGGAAAGTTGCCATATGACAAGTTACATATTTCTATACGTCTCCATAAGAAATTTTATGGAGTCAGGATGGAGCATAAGAAGCCGTATGGACTATATGGAAGCACCCATGGAACCTTATGGACTGCATATGACGTCATGCACACTGTATATAAAATCGTATGGAAATTATGTGCAATGCTAATGGACTCCGTATAGACATTTCTATGTAATTTTCTACACCTTATGGACTCCATATTCCCATAATTCCTTATTCCATATTCCCATAATTGTTGATTCTAAAAGGTACCATGCAAAATGGACGGAACACCATGGAAGATGACAGGCTGAAACGCCTTTTCCTACGGTTTATTGCGCCCATGATACGGGGACAAAATCATCCCCCTCCCCCTTCTTAAGTCTCAACCGTGCCTCACTTTATGCCTCACTGCATGCAAGCGCCACCTGACAATGCGCTTCTGGTGTCAATCAGTTCATTATCATTTGACCTGACAGTGCCTGAAGATCCCTTGGATTCCATTCATAGTAGACCCTAAGACCAGCTCCAACGAGGATGATTGATTGAATCTGCCACACCACATAAAAGTTGGCTGATATGAAAGCTGGCTGCCTAGGCTTATGGACCTCACACGGGAGGTAACAGGCATGCCATTCTTAATTACCTGAAGCTTTCTTGTAGCTATTTTGAGCGAACTATTGTATTCACCTCCCGCCCCTCAGCAAAAAACACAACAAAAAAGGTCATGCGAATATTGCAATAAAGTACATTAAGTGAAAGAAGGCACAGAGAGAGGTAGAGAGGACTGAAATGCGTAGCCTCTAAGGATATATCAGGACAGATTGATGCACCGAATATATTTGTCTTCTAAGCTCAACTAGAAGAAATAGAACATTTTCTGGTAAAGTCGTACTGGAACACACATAAGAGCAGCCAGTGAACATGCAGCCAACTGTGCAGAGCATACTGAAGTCGGATCAGCGTCTCTGGCTCTCTTAATAATAAAAAGCAGTAAAAACCGCAGTACAAAGCCACCAAGGACTTCCGGCGTCGAGCGGAGGCCTCAAATGGCGAGCAGTTTGTTTGCATTTACCTACGAAAAACCGCACAAATGCGCCTGTGGCAATAACACGGTCGCAAATAATTGTTTTAAAGCGCGCCTATGAGTGTGTGGTCATCCTCAGTTAAGTAAAAATATATCATAGCTTCTTTAACACCTACCACAAACGAAAACGAAACTTTGTGATATAGAATTTTTTTTTCAATGAGTGAGTGGTATATTATAAATGACACAAGCCTACCGCCTGTCCTATTTTAGAGTTCGATGAAGAAGTCTTGTGCACATGATTTCTATATAACTTTGTGTATAGTTTCCGAAGATATTTTTCCCGTATCTGTACTCCCTTTTGCACATAGACTACTCTCCTGTTGCGTGTAATTTTGTTTTAACATTCCTTTTTATAAACTTCAAAAGTGTGCCAGATACTGCAGGCATGCGAGGCCAAGACCCTCTCAGAAGGTCAATCACCTCTCTTTTTCTTTCCTTGTGAGCAGTGTCTGTAGTATGCGGCGTGAGGAAATAATAAAGAAATGAAGCATAAAACAATCACGGAGCGCGAACCTTCATTAATATTAAAGGCACCTCCTACCACTCAAGTTTGAGAGCTGTGACCGCAAATAGAATGTATTATTGCGTGGCAAAACTTATACACGTATTCAACACTCTAGCCATCAACCTAAGACGGCTCTTTTTCGTCTTAATAATTTGGGGTTATGTTTTTCAATCAGTCTGTAATATTTCGTTTTCTCTCAACTAATCGTAGCTCTGTTATTCCGTATTCGCAAATAGTTCTTATCTCAAATCTCACGTTATCTTTCTTTGCTAAAATTAACCTGTGGCTGCGTCGGAATATATACATATATATTTCAAAGCTGCACGGTGTCATTCCCAGGTTGCCACAAATCGAGATAAGTCCACGCGTATGTCGTTCGGTGTCAGCTTCTCGCCTAACCGACTGCACATGGACCTGGCGTCTTCACCTGATGGAAACCGACTGGCCGATCAATACGTGCTGGGAGCGAAACAGGTCTTCTCCAATGCCTCGCTCTCCGTGCTGGGCGTCATGGGTCTCGACCGGAAAGTGGCCGACTTCAAGAAGGAGCACAAGCTATCCGCCATGTTCAAGGCAAGTTGCCCTGTGCAGTTCTCAAAACCGCTTCACCCCTTAAATACCATACAGCAAACCGGTAAAATTTCACATTTTTCTACCTTTTTAATCATTTTAAGTAAACTGCCAGCGAGGTGGTGAAACGCCTGTGGCTTAGTCTCACAAATTAATGACGTAGTGACTCATTACGGGTACAAGATATTATGCTCTTTTCGTGTTTCATAGCTTTCTATCCTCGAGCACTCACAGAAAGCTCCGTTGCAGCAGCTAGTCACATGATCACTCTTCTATATGAAGGCTTCGTGACAGCTTAGTGTGATTCAGAATGTCCAAGCAAACATTTACAAGCTGCTGGTCTCACAAACTCCTGCACTCTAAACATGAATAAAGCTAAGTGGGAGTAAGAAGGAATTAAGCTGTTTTCTTGCGCTCTTCCTTAAACGTGCAGGGTAGGCTGCTTAAATTTCTGAGTAGATTTCGATCTCCAGTTAAGCGCAATGCTTCTTACCCTTGGCAGCGGAGGTACATTCCCACTTCAAAACGTAGTAACTTGATGCAATTAGCAATGGAAGGAGGCTTTTAAACGCGGCAAAGGAGGTACTGAGGTTAGCAATTATAGGAGATCTGAACCTCGATTAAAACCTTCGCAACAGCAAGAACTTCTCATGTTTTGAAGAGCAATTTTATTTCAGTACAAAATGTTAATTTTTCTGTATTTTTAGTGATGACAATGTACCCAATGGCTTGGGCAGCATATCCTGCCCCTAAATGGGAGTGCGCAGAGGACAGCTTGCAGTGCACATACAGAGTGAAGAAAAAAACAAGGCGCCTTCTGGCGTACTTTACGCTCTGATGTCCATGTTGTTATCTTGTCATAAACTGCGGCTTTGAGCCGATAATGACATTCTTACTGCTCCGCGCAGACCTTGGAGACGTACGTGAGGACACTTCCGGAGTCGCAGCTGTTCTTGGGCCTCAGACTGCTGGACAGCGGCAAGGAGCTCGCCTCCAAGCAACAGCTGGCAAAGGACGTCTTTCGGGCCGTCAAGGACATGAAGTAAGTTGCGGCCTGGAATGCGCTGCGCTATTAAACGGGCTCTAGAGCACCTTCCGAGTATAGCACATCAACTCGCTATATCACTTGACTGTGTTGTCATGAACACCTGAGCCAAATAATACACTTCTACAGGCAGCAGAGAACCCACAAACATGCGCGAAAGTTGGCGAGCCCTTCCCGGTGACTTTTTCATGCTCGCACCCTCATCCGTCGCTCGCACCTGCGTACATCAGTTCAGAGATGGCTACGTTGGTTAGATTCTTTCTGCCTTCAGGCAGCTACCATGGTCGTTTCCAATAAGCGGCGTAGCTCCGGCGAGTCAGGGAGCTCCGCCCCCACAGGTGTGGCCGACGGAAGAGCGCCGACCTTTCAGCGTGCAAAAAGTGACGAAAGGAGAGGGAAAGGCGCGAAGAAGCTGAAATTCAAATTTTCACAATGGTTAATTTAGCTTCTGCAAAGGGCATAAAAAAATTTTACTGTAAGATATTCTTCAAACGGCGTCCTTTAACATCACAGCCATACCGCACCTTCATTAGAGCCCCTTTCAGAGCCCCTTTAAGAAGGAAACGAAACTTAATTTCTTTGCGTCGAATTAAGAACTTGAAATTGTTTGGCACCCTGTGCAATTCGCACAGCTAAAATAAAGCTGGGTCTGTTTATTCCGTGATGCATAGAAATACGAGAAAGAAACTAGATTTGCTTCTAACGTTGCATTCCCCAAATTTTTGAAATCGAGATCGCATAATTTTTACGGCAAGTCACGTTAGTGATATTCACAATAAAAGTGAAAGAGCTTGGCGTAATGATCCACTTGCTAATTCATGCATACTTTTCGCCTTCACAGTGCATGTTTGTTTTATCTGCCATTCATGTCTTCGTCCCAGAAACAACGTTTTGCTTTTGCAGATGTCATTCGCTCGTTTTGCCGTCAGCATATGGCTCTTCCAATTCGGAAGAGACAGAGTTTGCAGCGACGATAACTTCATCGTGTTTAGTATTAAACGGTGGAGTAACGAGTTCATCCGGTTCTGGTATAGGCGCAAACCAGCGCTAAGCTCTTATGCGTGTCGGTCATGGCCTAATCTAGGGCGTCCCCCAGGCACATCGCATGTCTCTCTGCGTAGCCTCGTTATTTGAAGAGCCCGCCGCTGTGGTTCATTGGTTTTGGCGTTCGCCTGCTCGAGGGGATGCTCGAGGGTCTTATCCCGGAGGCGGCTGCCGTGTTTCGATGGAGGTGAAATACAAAAATGCCCGTGTGCTATGCGATGTCAGCGCAAGTCAAAGAAGCCTAGGAAGTGTAAATTAATCCGGATGTCTCCACTTACCTCATAGGCCCCTTGTCGCTTCAGGCGTTACTGGCGGACTATCATAGGAGAATAAGGACATCTTGTTCTCCAAAGGAATGGGCATGCTTGATTTCGCCTGATATTCGCGTGTAACAGGAGAAAGAGTGCTCATTCTGGAGAGGTCTCTAGGAACCCGCTTAGTACGCGGCATACGTGAGTGTCCAGGCCCAGATTTAGCGAGCGGTTCGTTGTGTCGTTCCTGCCCAGAATCACCCTCCTCATACTCGTGACCCACAACGTGGAAGATTTTGGCAAATCGTGCACTTCCCTGCCGGTAAGCTCGTGGTCGCCCAGGAGCTACAAGGATGCCACAAAACCCGCACTAGTAAGTTGGACCGCAGTCTTCTATGGAGTATAGCGATGGGAGAACATTTGAAACCGCCGACTGACAGCGCCTTCGACGTTCAGTGAATTTCTTGCAATTTTTAGTCTCTTGTCGCTGCTTTCTAGAACTACTTGTCCTTTCTTTTAGGATACACGTGTTCACATAGATGCCACACTAGCTTTTATCTTCAGGTAACCCCAGGAAAGCTCCTTTAGCACATGTTACGCCTTCAAGAGGCGATTTGACGCACAACGCCACTGCTGTACGCAGGAGGAGATATTCAAGTTCCTGGAGTTCGGCCTGAAGGGCGAGAAGCAGGTCGAAGTGACGCTCTCGTCCACGCTGGCTCTCATGACGTACAACATGCTTAAGAAAGTGACGAGTCCCGTGAAGTTCGGCGAGCCGTGCGCAGCGCGCTACGCCCAGCCCTTCTCCGTGTACTGTCTCGAGAAGCCGCCCAGCGAGCAGGAGCACAGCGACAGCCTGACCGCGGTGGGCTTCAACGACACCCTGCTCTTCACATACGAGACGGCGGCGACGGTGGACAAAAAGGCGAGTGCAATGCCAGCGCATTTGTCCCACGGGACGCCGCCTTTAGTCATACTGCCCGACTGCAGTGACGCCTGCTGGGAAAGCCTGAGAAACAAAGGACAGGACTGCAGTTTCAATATTCGCAATGGCAGACCGCCGACACATTTGATGCCGATGAGAAAAGGAGAACGGTAAAACACTGAATAATAAAGAAAAAAATTGGAGGGGACACTTAAGCTTCGCCTTAAGGGTATGACGCGACAGCGTAATGAATTATTTTCCATATATGCGGGTGGTCCTTCTCTGCTTTACACTCATAGATCACTGGGAGTCCTCATACCCCTCCTGGCACAGTGGTGCAGCGTTTAACCGATGTGCCAGTTTACCCTACGATGGCAGGTGCTCCCAGCGGTGGCCTTGTGCGGCCCAGGATGCTCTTCCCGAGCGACCAAAGATTATTGCAACTGCCACGTGGCACGGTGGGCAGTTAGCTCACTATACGGAGGGCAGGTTCTGGTGACGCCGCAAGGTCACGTGACCTCGGTGGCCCATCTGCTTCCTATAGGATGCTCTCCGGGCACCAGCTTCCAGAGTAATTAGGTCTTGTGGTCTTTTGCTCCCAACGCCGACGCCGGATTTTCAGCGGAATGGTGCCTTTAACGCTATCGTGTTAATAATTATTCGCGTCTTGAAGAAACACTGAAGATTAATTCAATTTTGCCTACGTAGATTTATTGACTGCTTCTAGTGCCAGAGGTTGATTTCAGTGGAGCAATTTCTTAACCAAGCAAGAAAAGGGCAAAAAATGAAACACGGGTATACTGCTGCAAGTGGCCGTTTTCACAACCGAACTGTGATGACGCCAACACTTTTTTACGGAAATGTTCAAGGCTGAACCGCATCGCCACCTACTTGAATTTCCGATCACAAAGCTCATAATAGTTTCAACGTTGCGATTTTCGAGTCCCGTGTCGGAATTAAACAATATTGCTTCGTGTCAAACTACAAATTTATCAGCAATTAAATCGTTTCTTTGCCGCCGAACGAATCAAACGCAGCTACCAAAAGCCGGAAAATTGAGTTTTTGCTACTAACAGCGATTGCATAGAGACGTCTCTTTTAGAAATGCAAGGTAAGAAGTTTTAAAGCCGCGCCGACTCAGTAGCTACAATACAAATATGCCGTCAAAATATCGTCCGCTAGAAGCTACACTTTTCATCAATATCTTGTCTCGTATCCTAAAGCTGGGTTTTCGTGGTGGGGTCAAATGTAGCGGCCCTAGATAGAGTCAGAGTATTGGATTTGAAAGTTCCCAACAATTCAGAAACAATGGTTATGTATGTACAAGAAGGCATGTGGGAAGTGTATAGCATTGATAATGCAACTTCAATTTCGGCAAGACCTTTTTCATCCAGCCTGCGACAAGATATAGACAGATTACAGGCCTGTAACGAAACAAGAGCTAGAATTGTTAGTAATTGAGAAAACCAGAGTCTTTTGGCAGTTTTTTTATTCATTTGGAGCAAGAAATAATATCGGGTATTTTTCCTCCACTTTAGGTGGAGCTCATCATTCAGTGGAGGCCCCTTTGCTGGTTGCGTGATTTTCCTTGTGGACGATAGACATTTTACTTATTTATATACTTACATTGCTTCCACCTTTGTTTTAGAGTATAGCAGGTAGCGACGGGTTTTAAATCATAGTACGTATTCACAGTCATCTACAGAAAAAGGTTCATTACGAAAAGTGCCGTGATTAGGGACCCGACAGCACAAGGTAGTTTTGAATGAAACAAAATCGCACAGATAGTTTCGAAATCAAAAATAACTTATCGCGGCCCACCTTAGATGCGCAATACAAATCACGCTTCACCGACTTCGAGGAATACAGTTTGCTGATCACGAACTACGCCCAGAATGGAAAGGCACAGTTCATACAGAAGGGGCTTGAGCTTCAAAAAGCAAACTGCACTGTAAAGAAACAAAAGCTACTAAGAGAGCTAGAATAAAACGTGAGCGACCTATGAACCTTTTTCGAACTCGGTGAAGAAACAGGCAGGTGCGATGAAGGGACCCAGCTGGTAATATTCGTTTAATTCCAGAGTAAAAAAGATAGGCGTTGCTACGACAATCGTGTTCGGTTCATCCGCAGTCGTTCATCCGCCTTGTTGGACGCGTCTGAAAAAAAGGCAATGTATTTGTTAACATCTATTGCTGACTTTTACATTGCATTGGGAACAAATATTAGACGAGCTTATCTTGCTGTAATGGGTAGTGTTCAAAGACCGTAGGCCCCGAGAAGGTTGGTGGAGAATCAGTGCGTTTGTATTTATTGTGTACGAAGCATATAGGCTCTCGCACAACACTTTCTGATTTTATGGTATTAGTAATTCTGTCGAAACCATACATATTTTAGCCGTGGCCTTCGGTATATTGTATAAGTGTGCAAGTTTGATACGTTCAAGTAACAGCCTCAATCATCTCTTCAAAAACAGCTTACGTGTACGGCAGAGGCTGTTCTTGTGAGCTTAAAGCAAGACTGACGCCTAAACATCTATGTACTTTTCTTTTAACATTAATATCCTTAATTTGTTGTGAATTTATGCGGTTGCTTGTTTCTGGTTACTTCTATTGCCGCGGATTTTTTAACATTGATCGAGATCTGTAACTATGAACACCGTTGGCTATTACGTCAACTGGCCTCTCAACTAGGAAATGCTCCTCGGAGTTGCTGATTTCGCTCTAAATTATTCAGTCATCAACGAAGAGTTTAATATTGCAGTAGTATTATGCAGGGTATTTCACCTATGACGGTCAGCAATTTTCAAACTTTTTGATTTGGAAGACCGTTTTATTCGGAATAGAATTGCTGTGTTGTAAAACGTCAGCATACAGAAAAGATATGCTACCAGCAGGCTGGTTCAGTCACAGGAGAAAACCGTGGCAGTGGGCGTCACCTCTCAAGTCTCGGAAGGGCGGTGCTTGCTTCATAACAATTTAATGTTCTTAATGCAAAGACTGACGGATTAAAGGAGCGGTCTTGATATTTAATGAAAGTTCTGAACCTCACTTCCGTAATGAGCGCAGCTAAAAAGGCGATACATACCGGGCTTCACTTTTTTTTTTTCAACCGAGCCTCAATACCCGATCCTCTGCTTAGGGTAATTATCTCTGAACAAGAGACGCAACAGTGGGAGGTGCCTTGGTTGCTCCGAACGGTGCCTCTCCGACATTATGTTCGATAACCCTTTTCTGTAGATAACCAGCTTCGGTTCCTATACTTGATGCTCGTATTGGAATAAAACGACATTTTCTGCCGGTACGCGCCCCACTGGCGGAAGAGTCTGCACGCATTCTTTTCTGCGCACTCCAGGCTACTAAAGCGTGTTGCATGAATCATGCCTGCTTCATATTCATTAAAGCTTATGCTCGCAAGTAAGCCATCCCGAATCTACTGGAATCTGACACACGTCACACCTGACAATCTGACACAATTATGAAATGCTGTATATTAATGACATATTCGAACAATACAGTATGTTCAACAAAGCTTAGCATTGTTTACATCAAGTGTCTTACTCAAAAATATCCAAAGGAAATCCACGCACGCTCCAGCCAAAAGCGCCCAGACATTACCCAGTCACGTACCGTTGACGTTGATACCGCACCTTGTACACCCCAGGATGAAGAAAACAACCTTGAAGGGTTGGCGCACGACACTAACAAAACAAGCTCGCGACTCCATGTAAACGTGTAAGCTTTTACAATGCTCAAGGCACAAAGTGTGGCAAGAAACATAGGCAATGACTTACAATTAAAGGATTTAAATCCATGAAATATTGCTATCTGCTGGGAAGCCACACGTAAGGGAAACGGTACGTGCGTTAATTACTAGTCGATAATTCTTACTCATTCACCGAAAGGGACTGCAGTCACCATGAATAGTGCCCCCCCCCCCTCCCCAGTGTGCGCGTATCATCTGGGAGGTCTCCGCCAAACCAGAAAGTGTAAGTTTATGTAAGCACGACGGGGAAGAGGTCGCTTTTCTAGACTTGCAGTTTTCAAACATGGGCCTTGTCGCTGCCTGTTAGCTGTTTTATACTCTTGTTTGGGTTTTTTTTATGTCGCTTGTATGCACCACTGTTCTGATTTTGCTTTCTAATCTTTTTGTTGGTTACTATTCTGTTTTTTTTTAATTTTGTAGACATTCAAGTTACATATCTATATTTCTCGCCTCTTAGCACCAGGGCCGCCATACCTTGTTCCGCGCGTTTCCCTTTCCTTGTCTTGTTCTCGTGCGGTTTTTAAAATAAGCCACAAGATTTCCCTACTGAAAGTTTCCATATGACGAGTTCCATAATTCCATAAGTTTCCGTCAGAAATTTTTTGGAGTTACTATGGAACCTATGGAGTCGTATAAAGTATAAGGAGGCACGTATAGAAATTTGCGGACTCCATATGACGTCATGTTCCTTGTGTATAAATCATGTAGAAATTATGTAGAATGCTTATGGATTTCGTACACACAAGATATAAATTACCATATATTTTCCCTAGCTTATGGACTCCATATTCTCATATTCCATACGAGCGGCTCATATGGAACGTTTCAGCAGTGGATGATGGCGCTGTTGATGTTTGTTGCCCTTGTTGTCCAATCTTTCCCTTATAAAAATGGGCTATGTACAGTCTATAGATTTCTTATAGAGTCTATTGCCTTCCTGTAGATATTTCTTTTTGTCTATTCATAGTCTATAGACTACCTATAGACTAAAGGTCTACTAGAAGTGTATGGCCTTGAATCTATAGATAGTCTATGAACTGTCTATATAATTTTCATTACCTATAGACAGTTCTCTACTGTCTGTCTATAGAGAGTCTATATAGTTTATGGACAGAAGTCTATAGACTGTCTGAAGAAATTTTTGTAAGGGTTCGCTATATCTCAAGCATGATCGGTCGCCACTTAAACGTTTGGGACCTTAACGTGCACTAATCATAAGACGGAGATTTATGAGGATGTGATGATTGCAACAGACAATGCATAACTCTCTCTGTTTTTCCTCCCATGATGGTCTTCTTCCGTCTGCAGATGCGCCGATTCGTGATGCCCTTGGACGACAAGGTGTTCAGGCGCGTGGGCTGGGCCTTCTTCGACCTCGCCCTCGAAGTCTACAACTATAGCTTCTGCAAAGTCAAGAACGCCTTCCCTCATACGTTCCCGCGGCTGGTGGCCGCGCAGAAGATCCTGCAAGAAAACAGAAACCGGAAGTTTAAGCGTTGAAAACTGATCGAATGATGGCAGCAGTTGCTTATGTGACAGTATGAATTAGTGAAACGTTTTACAATAAATGAACAATGTTGTCCATAAACCAGGATACTTATTTCTCAAGTAAGGGCTGAACTCAACGAATAGAGCTATGAAATGCAGTATTTAAATGACATACTCGAACAATACAGTACGCTCAATAAAACTTAGCATTGTTTAAATCCAGTATCATTATCAGTGCATGGCTGGTAGCTACACTGAACAATTGCTCGGTTGTTCGAAAGAAGTGTAGTGTTCAAAAATCTTTAGCGGGATCTCTCGCGTTATACATAGGAACTGAAAACAATCGTAGTTTGCTCTGGTGCAATGCGCTCGGTTGACCGTTCAGGGTGAACAAAGGAACTAAAAAAGGGATGGAACCACAGCTCTCGTGAATCATGTGTTTTACTCACCAAGCGTAAACGTTATAAAATGTTGATGTTTTGCGCAAGGCGTTTACAAGTTTCGGCATTGGAACAAGTAATTTTCGCGCAACAGCACATCCGCAGGCAAGGAATACCTATCCACGAGAGTTATAGTCAACTGTAGCAGCGAGATGGGGAAGTTTTTAGGGACAAGGTTGCTGCAGTTGGCGCGGGATAGGGATAACTGGGGAGCGTCACGAGAGGCCTTTATCCTGCAGTGGTGATGGTGGCGGTACTGTTGAATATACACGTAAATTTTAAGGCTAAAGCTTTAGATGCTCCATCAGTCAAAATTCGGCGTTGACTGACCGTCCACGAGAAACTGCAAGAAAGCTCACGTGACCTCATGACTTCATCAACGGTGCCTATATATCATCAGGAATGAAATAAAAATATATCCTCCGAACCGAGTTTTGAACCCAGGCCGCGACAATTCAGTGTGACGTCACCAAGGTGCGGGAGTGGCATCATCAGATCAGAAGCGAAACCGAAAGTGGGATTCATCAGACCTCAAATGACATTAGCTAAACCGGAAGTGACGTGGTGGCTCAGTTAAAGAGACGCTTTATATGTACGCGTTCGTCATGTAGTGTTTCCTAAAGGTCTCCACACTAAGGCCTTTGACCTAGAGGCCTTCCCCAGAAAGGACTTTCATGCGTTAGTACTGCTTATTAAGTAGTACTAGCAAGTAAACATAGTTAACTAGTAGCACACGATGACCTAGAAAAGTTTTCGCATTCACAGCATGCAAGTAGTCTTCAGTGCCCTGTAATTTTTTCCCAATAAAAGCGGTCTAAATATTATTTTATTTACTTGTGAGTGCTTAATTACTGGCGTTAAAAATTCAGACTTTGGTGAGCTTGACTTAAGAACTGAAACGCGCCACCGATACGATGCAAAATATAGGACATCAGTGAATTCAAGAGGAACTAGATGAGATTTTCGTATGACACAGGCAGCTACATGGCGAAACTTATTCTTCAGTGAATGATAGAAGGATGGAAAGGACGAAGACACGGGCCTGTCTAATGGAGAGCTAGCCACCACGTCCACTGCCAGCGTGCCATAGAAGGAGGGGAGAGGGAAAAAGATGAAAATTGGGAAAACCGAAAAGGGGGAAAAGAGATGGGATGGGAAAAAGGGGATGAGAAAAAACAAAAGGGAATGAACTCACGTATCTGATAACAACTACGTCCCCACTTGAATAGCTTACGTTAAAGGCGCTTGTTCTACTGCTCGCAAATAATTGCGGCCTTAAATGCATAAGTGGGTGCCTCCGTCAGATCAGTGAAAGGAACAGCGCAAAAAAGATGGAAAAAATTGGAGTGGACACTTAAGCTCCGCTATAAGGGTACGATGCGACAGCACAATGCGTAAACTCCCATATACGCAGAAGGTGATTCTCTACTTTACACTTATATGTCCCTGGGAGTCCTCAAACCTTTCCTGGCACAGTGGTCCAGCGGTTAAGCAATGGCGAGCATTCCATGCATGTAATGTTAGCGACGCGATTTCAGAAGAATTTACAGCACTGCGAACGAATTCATCCGAACGGAGGCCGCATTTTGTTAGCGGATGTGTCCCTTCATCCTTCTGTCGCCGAAGAGACGTAGCGCTGCCTATAGTCCAGTTTTGGTGAAAATTCTCTTTTTCTGTAGGAATCGCAACAGCCGAAGCGTACTTTAAATTAGTTGAGACGAACCAAGCAAGAACCCGTTCTGAACTAGAAGTCAATGAAAAAAATGGCTAGGGTTCAACTTGGCTTCAAACTGGCTATACGAGCAAAAGCTTTGTTAAGCATGGCCCCCACTGTCTCAAATTAAGTGTCAAGGTCAAGGTCGACGATCAAGTTCAAAGGTCAAGGACAGGTACCCAATGGTCATAGTCATATCATCACGTGGTCAGGCTACCATAACCATAACTTGGGCCATACCACCAAGCAGTTAGGTTTGACCTTGTGAGGCATTCAAGGTCATCGCCAATGTGGTGCCCACTGCCTCAAATCAAATGTCAAGGTCAGGTACCCAAAGATCATAGCATTGTGATCACATAGCATAGTCATGTGATCACGTTGCCATACCACCATGGCTTGGGCCACAGCTCCACACATATAAGTTCGGTTTGGCCTTGTGAGGCATTGAAGGTCATTGTCTCATTCACATCGAAATCGGAAGGAATGAGTAAACCGAGCAGTAGAGCTCTCGCTCTAAAAGATCGCGGTATACCACACAACGTTCGCTGCTTTCCGTACTTCCAAAACGCCTGTGATGCGAGCAACCCCCGACTGCTACACAGCGCTGGGGCATGGTGGTCATGCGAAAATATTGGAAACACTTTTCACCTTTTTAAGTACCACAGTAGGCCTGGCGCAGTATTTCAGCCACCAACGTTTCACTTCATGCCGCCCGTAATCCGTTCATTGCCAGTGAGATCGGCTTGAGGAAGGCTCTCGGAGCCTGGAGCACCCCTCCACGTGGGAAGAATGGGAGACCCTGTTTCGCTCCGTGGACCGAGGCACGCACAAGATAGCGACGGACCGGGTTGCCGACGTCATAGACCGTCCTGGGCTCATGAGTGTTCGATTGCAGTGGGGCAATTCGCGGGCCCAGGGGCAAATGTGGCCTTCCACCCTGGAGTCAAAATTTAACGAAAATAGAAGACGCCGACCAAAAGAAAGGATGGGATGACGTACCCTGCCCAAGTCCATTTGAACTTCTTGATTTCGACTAGGATGTCGTTAAACCGCGTTTGTTCCCTGACCCACCCTGCCCGCTTTTGGTCTCTTAATGTCACACCTATCATTTTTCTTTCCACAGCTCCCTGCGTTGTCCTTAAACTTAAACTGAACCCTTTAGTAAGCCTCCACGTCTCTGCCCCTTAGGGAAGTGTATCTCACCGATACAGCTCTATCTTGTAATTATATGGTTTCTGTTCCCCTTATCGAATATTCGTTGGGCCCTTGTGAGATATTATAAATGAATTTTGAATAAATCAGTGAAAATGTAGTACACCAAAAGATGCATTGGCAGTAAAGAAAGAAAAGTCCACACCAAGCGCGTGTCGCTGGTGAAAAGAAGAAGAGGTGTTATTAGCTGCCACAAACCTATGTGACGCCTGTGGGAAAATTGAATCTTTAGACCATTTTCTCCTCTACTGCCCAAAGTTCGTACTTCAGAGAAAGATTTACCTGGAGGTCCCTCTCTCCAGGTTAGGGCTCCCTTTATCTTTGCCAGTATTATTATCGTTTGGTGCGAAGGCCAATGGATTTGCATTGGGTTCTTTTTGTGGGTTTCTCCACGATTACATAATTGCAACCGGTAGGTTGATGTGCTAATTCTTTTAAAGTTCTACGAGCTCTTCTTTTTCACCCAAATGCTGTCTGTTATTTAACTGTCAGTATTGTTCTCTTGTTTTTATTCATTGATTTTTCAAAATTCACGATTGGTGCTACATTTTTGTCATCATGTTCCATGGAAACATCTTTGTTTATTCAACTACACCTTGGCCAATTCCCCCGCGTGAGTATGTGCCATATACCTGGGGTGAAGAAGAAGAAGAAGAAGAAGAAGAAGAAGAAGAAGAAGAAGAAGAAGAAGAAGAAGAAGAAGAAGAAGAAGAAGAAGAAGAAGAAGAAGCTGCCACGCCGGATGACTCATACCTCTTGAATTCATTTTATTTTTTCATTTTTTTTATCTTGATTCAGTCTTCTGACGTTTCCTTCCCCGCGCAAATGCTTCATTGGCATTCTACTCTATACCTTGGCCAATCCCCCCCACGTGGGTATGTGCCATATTACTTGAGGAGAAGAAGAAGAAGAAGAAGAAGAAGATCGCTTTCTCACCAGCTCGGCAGCGAAACCAACACGACTTCACTGTCATATATTTGAGGGCGCAACGACGACAGCCAGAAGGACGACGCCACTGACGATCACAGCAAGGTGAGTACGTGGCGCTTGAGCCTGATTAGCCCAATTATCCGCTTCTCCGTTCATCCTTTGTTTCATTAGGCATAGGAACGCACGCTTCTACTATACTCCGTTTCATACACAGCGTGCAACGCTCTTAATGCTAGCACGTTCCTGTTTCTCTGCTTACCATTTTACTCCGACCTGTCTTGCTTTTCTTACGGCGTGGTTGCGGTGTCCACCGAGAGGTGAGACAGTTACTGCACCTTTTCATTCCTCAAAACCAATTGCCTTCTCTGCGCGGCCTACACTCGCGATCAAGAAGTATTGCGTTCCTTGTGATGAGCGAAAATAAACGAATGCCTGCTGGCTTATTAGGTGATACATTTGCAAAGAGCTTGATTAAATGCACTCTTACTGCTGACGACCCAGTGTCGAATACTCGTGTCTTAGACTGCTCGACCAGACTCGACGCGGTGGCTGAGTGCATGTTAAGGCACTCGTCTACTGAGTTGGAGAACCCAGGTTCGAATCCTACCACGGGCGGCCGCGTTCCGATGGAGGCTAAACGCTAAGGCGTCCGTGTGCTGTGCGATGTCAGTGCACGTGAAAGATCCCCGGGTGGTCGAAATGATTCCGGACACCTCCACTACGGCACCTCTTTCTCTATATATGTGAGATAATTACTGCGCCATTCCTCAAAAACCAGTTTTCATTTCACTCGATCACAAAACAAGTGCGGAGTAACACGTCTCCCTTTATTTTTTCATGGGGACTAATTCGTACCTTTCATAGAGTTGCACGCTATGGCATCGGTCATATGTCGTCTATGCGTCGAATTTCAGCGCGAATACGCGAATGGTTTAAGCGAGAGAATCATTTTATAGTGCTTTTCTAGCGTTGCCACAGTCAGCACAAAACTGCCATGGCTTCAAGGTGCGCTTACCAGCAAACATTGAGCGATGGATGCTTAATCTCAGTTTTGAAGCTTTCAGAGATGACTTCTCCTTACACTGAAGCTTGTACGCGGGCCGCCAAAAAAATGAACAAGCGACGAGGGCTGAATCTCTGCTGTTCTAGAGCTGCTCTTCCCCGTAACATGCAAAAGTTGAGCAAGGGTCGGCATGAAGCAGTGTGCGATTGGAAACCTTCTCGTGTTTACGTCGTCGTGTAAAATTTGTGACAGCGACAGTTGTGCGTCGTCCACCTAGATTTGCAGATTTGAAAACTGCGTTAGGAAATCGCCCAAACTCTATCGCCCACCGCCATCTCTCTCAACTCCTCCGGCTCCCTTTCCCAAAGAGAGAGAGGAAACCCACTTCAAGGCTTACTTGACCACGCAGGTCCCTGCACAAGAGCACTTAATCGCCGAACCACCCGGAAACCTTTCCATTGGATACGCCGTGATGAGGGACGTTTCCGAAGACTAGAGCACATTTGACGAGCTCAAGCTGCGGAAGTAGCTGTCGTTGTAAAAATCAAAATGGGACAGCTATTAAGACTCTCGAACTAAGCCGCAGACCTCGGGACAACAAGACAAAGGGTCATTTATGTGAAGCAAGACGAGCGCTTTTTGAATTATTTTGCCGTCCAAGTGGACGAAAAAAACTGAATACAGGACAAGCTCGCGCACGTGTTTTGTCTGGCAGTCTTTACACCTACGTGAAAGGCGAAATTGTTTAAAAAGCAGACTAATAAAAAAACATCGACACGATATTTAACAATTTAATCCCTGGTGGTCCGCGCCGCTAACAGGTCTGATCCTCCGTCCTGTGGTTTTTCCGGTCGCATAGCCATGGACTTCCGGCTGACGGAGCCCCGCCTGAGCCCCCAGCAGCAAAAGCTGCTGGTCCGAACCGGACTGGTGCTGCTGGCCCTGGTGGTGGTGATGACCACCGTGCTCCTGGTGCTCACGCGCAGCCACCGGGAGAGGGAGCTGAGCGGCATGGCCTTCAAGGGCGATCCACACCGTCCGGCGCAACTCTGCAATGCCACCTCGTGCCACCTGGCTGCAGCACTGCTCAAGGCGAGATGCTTAGCGTGCTTAACGCTTGTTACGCTCGCGTTGCGGAAGTGCGTCACGCTTTTGCTTTTGCGCTTCCCCCGCCTCTGAGCATGCACCCTGCGGTTGAAGGTAAACTAGGTGAAGGAAGGGAGGTAACTTCCTGCGAAAGGACGAGAAGTGATGGCGCTGCAACTTCAGCCAGGAGCTCATCTTCACATTTTAGAGCACTGGCTTTCTTCGTTTTTTACGTTTTGCTTGCGCAGTGAAGTGTTAACTCCTTCTATAAGTATGCTAATAATGAAAGGGAGATAAAATATTCCTATCTTGGCCCTATTTCCAGTGTCCGTCCACGGAGGGACCTTGATAACAAGCATGGTCTAAGCTTGCCTAGGTGATAATAAAGAGATGTCATTATAAGTGTGCATACACTCACGGGCACAGCGTATACTGCACACATGAGTGCGTTGGTATGCCCTCAGTGTCCTGTGACATTGAGTGTAAGATGAGAAAACATGTTCGAGAGGCGAAGAGTTGTTAGTACCTAAGATGTATCTAACAAAAAGAAAACAGCAACAAAGCGGAACTCTGCGCTCATGATCTGTGTGTCTGTTTCTCGGGCTCCTCTGTTCTTGCAATCCTGCCTCCTCGCCAGGTGCGCTCATGTTGGCTACCCGTGCTGCCGTCTATCGTTGATCGCAGGAGACGCTGAGCAACAGCGGCAGCCCGTGTGACGACTTCTACGCGTTCGTGTGTTCCGGCTGGCTGCGACGACCCTCCTTCGCCAGCACCTACGACACGCAGGCGGCGCTGCTCGCCTGGCAGGCGCGCTCCAGGCTCAGGGGCATGCCGTGGCGTCCGCCGACGACGGTGCCCCGCGCCGGGATGAGGTGAGGATTAAGTGCGCGCTTCACTCTCTCTCGCTTGCTCACCCTTACTCACCCAATGATTCAATGAATCTATCAGCCATTTTTTCTACCAATCAATGAATGAATCATTTATTAACTCGAAAGCATTACTAGGCTATGTCGGACACGGAAGTGTCCGCAAAAAGTGTCCGCAGACTTGGCGTGGTGAAGTATATAAAGCCAGTGATTAAAATGTGTTCAAAGTAATTAGTCGTTATTATTAACCCTGATTAACGGCCAGAACATTGATGTTGATTAACGAGAGTAGTATTGAGTGCGATTAATGAGGGTGATTAATTGTACTAATTAGAGCATGTAACGCCATAAGGTATGGCATCCCCTATGTCTGATGACGTCACGCCTAAAACCAAATAGAGTAAAGTAAAAACGGAGCCCTGAATGTCGCTGTCTGAGAAGTAGGATGATATTCAGGTTTTCAAATGGTTCTAGAACATTCCATACGACGTCATATTGACAATAACTACCAAAGTCGACAAGGAGCCACCAAAGTCGCGGCAAACACTAATGCTTCCGCATTTCTCCAATGAAGTCTCTGAAGTGCTCTGAAGGTTTTTAGTGGAAAAACCTCCGATTAACGAAACTACTGAAAATTGACAGGACGATCAAGAATCCTAATGTGAGAAACGTGCTAAAGCGGTTGTAGTTAGCCTCAGTAATTACTCCTATGCTTATACTCTAGCGAACGCTTTTACTCTAACCCGAGGCTTCTCAGAAGCAACAAGATTTTTCTGAATGGTGAAACTGGGGTTGGGCGATAGATGACGCTTAAGAACGAGGTGGCTTCACTTGGCAACGCTTCACACAGATGACGCAGGCATTTTCGCCAAGTTCCACTGGTACTGCTGTCGAAGTATAACAATTTGTAACCTACCTCTCCGTTCGAGAGTAACTATTAGCATGAACTTCATAGCTTGAAAGGAGTACCGAATATAGGGCGGCTCTGATGTATAGACGCATGTGGTATTCACACGCAATCTTCATCCACCTTCATTCTTCGATCTAGACAGCACTCGTGGTTATCCTTGGCTGCATTCGCCGTGTGAGAAACCTCCGCTATCAGCCGCCTCTCTCAGCTTCACAGCGAGCTGGTCTTCCTTGACAGATTTTGGATCCTCAACCCGACCGCGGCCGCCGCGTTTCGGTGGAGGCAAAACGCTAAGGCAGTGCCCGTTAAAGATCCCCACCTGGTCGAAATTATTCCAGAGCCCTCCACTGCGACACCTCTTTCTTCCTTTCTTCTTTCACTGCCTCCTTTATCCCTTCGCTTACTGCGCGGTTCAGGTGTCCAACGATATGCGAGACAGATACTGCGCCATTTTCTTTCCCCAAGCAAAAACCAACCCACAGATTTTGGCATTTTACTTACCTCCAGGTTCAGCCGCTAATGCTTTTCAGGGTAGGCAGTGTACTGGGTATCCTTAGATGATTTCGATCTTTAAAGTACCATAACGCTTCCCCGTTCGTCCGCCGCCCTAACGGCAGGTTTTTCCTCCTTGGTCGCCTCCTCCCTCACCTTCACGTGCGGCTACCCGTAAAAAAGCTGTCAGCGGCAACACTGTCAAGCCTTTCTGTCTGTTGAACCGACTGGCTGAATTGCTCGGCAACAGCGGCAGCGATGCTCCATGGTGCCGAGAATTTGGACCCGCAGGAAGAGCGGATTAAAGATGGGGAAGAAGATGCGAGAACACGTAACTCGGGAGGCTACCAGTTAGAAGACGCCGTGTGAGAGCCTACAGCGGCGGCCGATTAGGCTAAGGCATCAGAATACGAAGCTGGTCTTTTCACGCTGGCGCAGGTTAGAATCTCATTTGGGTTCCCATTATTTTTGTGCCTACCTTATTGACGGAAAGTTTCAAGAGTTTCAGGGTAAGTTCGGTTTTGTGTTCAGCCTCGGGTTCGATGGCAGAAAAGCAGAAAAGTCATATTATGCGTAACAAATACCCTTAACTTATACCTAAACAAATTAAAAGTAGGCAATCTACGATCAACTTCAGTATCTTTCGCTTAAATGTTGGGGGAGGGGGGTGGAGCATCTCTTGTCTGTGTAGTCGTCATCATCATCACGAATCTGGCGTTCCATCAAGGAGAGACCGGGACTTTCCGCTACTGAGCCCTTATGGGGTGTACTTTATGTCGACACGGGCAGTGTTTTCCGTCCAGGCAGGGTCCGCCGAGAGTACCTTTCGGGTAGCTTGATTGATGAGAATACGAATTATGGAATCCCAAAAGGGTCACGAGCGTGTTACATTAAACTCAGCAGAGGTGCTGTGTATGCCATGCGCTGTTTTTATCCTTTTCGTGGACACCCTTGGGCGGGCGAACCGCACAGCTTCAGCACTTTTGGCAAGGCGGCTTTCAAGAAACCCTCAAGCAACCTGCACTGTTTTCCGGCCATATGATCTCATTTTTTTCACAATATTTCCGCGATTTCTGGCTTACTTAGTGACAATAAAAAGGCCACTTTGTGCTGAGCGGACACCACTTCATGGGTGAGGGGATGAAGGGTGTAAGAAAACGGGATATAGAGTGTCTGCAGGTACTTATCACTGCACTGCCTTGGTTCATCTTGCCTATTCCAAGATATTGCCGGTGACAAAGAAGTCCGCAATGCCACTACGTACTAGGAGAGTTAGTACGCCTGCTTAACTGAAGTTAGCCACAGAACCAAGTGACGTAAAAAATAGGTAGACAGAACAGGTATACAACGCAACGTGTCCTGTCAACCTCTTTCTTTGTGCTTCCATCTTTCGCTCGGTGTCATCATTCAAATCTACAGTATATATTGCTACTATAGCTTGCCTTCTGCGTGCTACAACACACTGACATACCACATTCGCGTTCAAATGCTACCATGACTGCTAAACCAGGCTTGTCAGGGAGAGCGCACCACCACCTCCGAAAAATGTGGCTAGTGGCTCGTGACTAGTGGCTAGTGACGGTTTCTCGTCTTTGGTCCAGGGCTACGGCGTCACAGAGGCAAGAACTCCTGGTCACCAGTAACCACCGTCCCGCGCCCAGCTCGGCGAAGGCGGCCGCGTTGTACAACGAGTGCCTCGCGGCCTCCATGAAGCATCGCGTCGACGCCCTGGCAGTCTTCCTCAGGGACGTTGGCCTGGGCTTCTCCAACCACGTTAAGAGGCCCGTCGAGCTGGCAATCAAGATCGACCTCTACTACAACCTCAAGGCAAGGCATTGCGCTTTGCTGACTCAACTGTCTTTTCTTTCTTACCTCGATGCTTTGCTTTCCAAACTTTAATAAAGCCTCTGGACGGGTCATCTCCTTCAGCACTAAACCGTTAGGTTAGAGGCTACTTGTCACCCGCGCTGTCAAAGTCTTTTTAAGACTAGATTCCATGAAGCGAGGTCTAAACCATTGCCTATTGGTGCTGATAGCGAATTCGTTGGTCAGCTTAATCACAGAGGTCCTTTGGTTATGCCCCATAGAATACGACTATATCGCTTCAGATTGCGTGAAGATGCCCACTGCAAGTTCTACCTTGTACCACTACAGCACTGATCCACCGACTGATTGGATGATGGCTATGTAAGCGGAGAGAAGCTCCGATTAATAATGGGAACCGCCCAGAAGAGACAGATTACTAATTTAGTCGAGGGTTTGACGGCATACCGTCTGGTCAGGAATCATGTTGATGTAGATTGCTGGTCACTGGCCAAAGTCAAAAGATGAAAAGACGTTTCGGGAGCACTACGGCTCCCATGTTCACTATGAAGCAATCGGCGCACGGATTCGTCCTTTTGTAGCACCCAGTAGCGTTTTTAATGATTTAGCATAGATAGTATGTAGAGTTCCGTCGTAGAGACCTGTCTGGCACGGTTGATCAGCCTTGATCAACCGTGCCAGACAGGTCTGCAGTCAAGATGCCGATCTAAAGAGCGAAATGAAAAGAATAGAGTCGGATCTTCGAAGAAACGGCTACCCTCTTTCCTTCATCAGGAACACCGAAAGAAGAATGACAGCGAATCAGCCTACCTCCGAAGAACGCGAGAGCACAGAAAAAACAAAAGAAAAACGAGCTGCTGTCCCATACGTGGCGGGAATTAGCGAAGCGCTTGCACGTATTTTCCGCAAGCATGGCGTCAACATCGCGCACGTCCCCGCTGGCAAGGTGCGAACAGAACTGGGGAATGTGAAGGACAAGCTCCCTCGTGAAAGATTTCCAGGTGTTGTACATGAGGTAGACTGCGCCGATTGCTCATCAATATATATCGGTGAAACAAAGGACTTCAGGAGACGCCTGAGAGAGCACCAGAACGACGTCCGAAACCGGAAAGCAGCATCTAACGCCATCGCCGAGCATGTGCAAGAATCCGGCCACGAGATTAACTGGGATCAAGTAAAGATATTGACAACAGAAAAGAACACATCAGCACGGCAGAATCTTGAGTCCCTTATCATACAGACATCGTCTAACACATTAAACAGGAACGACGGAACTCTACATCCTATCTATGCTAAATCATTAAAAACGCTACTGGGTGCTACAAAAGGACGAATCCGTGCGCCGATTGCTTCATAGTGAACAAGGGAGCCGTAGTGCTCCCGAAACGTCTTTTCATCTTTTGACTTTGGCCAGTGACCAGCAATCTGCATCAACATGATTCCTGACCAGACGGTATGCCGTCAAACCCTCGACTACATCAATCTGCGCCATCAGTTTGGACAACCGGTCATCACCGGAATTCGTCGTTTTGTAAGCATCTCCGGCAGCCTCGCTGCATTTCGCACGCATTTGCACTTCAACCTCAATTGCAAGTCTTCTCAAGTTATACCGAAATCACTGCGTCTGAAGAAACCCGTGAAAACCCGCTTAGGTATCCAGGTCGTCGCAAAGGCCGAACGTCAACTGCTTCAAGCACGGATAGAAGAATGCAAGCTAACAAAGAAACGCCTGGAGACGGACTTGTTCTTCGCGAAACGTCAGCTGGAGTTCATCGCTCCGGAAATTCTCGCCAGCGTTCAATTAGTCGCCAACCAGGAAATGCGCAGAAGAATGGATAAGCACTCGAAATCGCAAGAACAGAAGATGCAAGCGTTACTTGTTGAAAAAGAAGCAGGCACTAGGTCAACAACGATCTTCGAAGTAAAGAACCTGTCATCCTACAGTCTGAAACCTGCTGAGGCCAAGCTACTCAGCCGAGGTTTGAACTTCAACCAAGGGAAAGTTCCGAACCCACGAAAGGTTGCTTGTGCCGTCGAAGGAGCGGTGCGACTCCTGGACCGAGACGTTCAAGACGAAGTAAGGACGAAGGCGATAGGTGTGCTGTCTCGTATGAAGAAGACGTCGCCAGACTACTCCCTGCCTCAAGACGAACGCAAGGCAATTCGTAGCCTACAGGCTAATGATAAAATTGCAATCCTTCCTGCGGATAAAGGCAATGTCACGGTAATCCTTGACCGCTCTTCGTACCAAGAAAAAATGGAAGCATTGCTACAGGACGAGAATACCTATCGCCGACTACCAAAAGACCCCACGTCAAAGGTGCAGACGTCTCTTCAGAAAATGCTCGCAAAAATCTTCGAGGGCCTTCCACCATCCATGAAGCGCCTCTACTATCAGCTGCTTTGCACGAACGGCTCGGCACCCGCCATATACGGGCTTCCAAAGGTTCATAAAGAAGGCACCCCTCTACGCCCAATAGTAGACTTCAGAAGGTCTCCTGTGCACTCTCTGTCGCAGTACCTCCACGGTGTTTTGGCTCCACTGGTTGGAAAGACAGAAACGAACGTCAAGAACTCGTCCGATTTCATCGACAAGGTAAAAGCCATTGTCCCTGAAGACAACGACATGCTCGTGTCTTTCGACGTCTGTTCACTGTTCACCAGCGTTCCTGTCAATCTGGCCGTTGAAGCTTGCAGGCAACGTCTCGAAGATGAGGACTCATGGCAAGATCGGACCCCTTTCGACGCAGCAGAGCTTTGCGAGCTATTGCGCTTCTGCCTCGCTAACACCTATTTTACTTACAATGGCACCTTTTACCAACAGACCTTTGGAACAGCAATGGGCGCAGCAATCTCGGTGACAGCGGCGAACATCACGATGGAAGTCATCGAAAACAAAGCCCTAACCACTTTCCAGCCGCGACCAAAAATATTTCTAAGGTATGTGGACGACTGTTTCTGTGTCCTAGAGCGCAAGCACATGGCCCTTTTTCTAGACCACCTGAACTCCATTGAACCCTCAATCAAGTTCACTTTTGAGGAAGAAACCGACGGCTGCCTCCCATTCCTGGACACCACGGTAACCCGTACTCCGACTGGCCTCGTATTTAATGTTTACCGCAAACCTACGCACACTGGAAGATATTTAAATTTCAGTTCTGTGCACCCAGTCGCTCACAAACGGTCTGTGGTTGTCTCCCTGATCAACCGTGCCAGACAGGTCTGCAGTCAAGATGCCGATCTAAAGAGCGAAATGAAAAGAATAGAGTCGGATCTTCGAAGAAACGGCTACCCTCTTTCCTTCATCAGGAACACCAAAAGAAGAATGACAGCGAATCAGCCTACCTCCGAAGAACGCGAGAGCACAGAAAAAACAAAAGAAAAACGAGCTGCTGTCCCATACGTGGCGGGAATTAGTTAAGCGCTTGCACGTATTTTCCGCAAGCATGGTGTCAACATCGCGCACGTCCCCGCTGGCAAGGTGCGAACAGAACTGGTGAATGTGAAGGACAAGCTCCCTCGTGAAAGATTTCCAGGTGTTGTATATGAGGTAGACTGCGCCGATTGCTCATCAATATATATATCGGTGAAACAAAGGACTTCAGGAGACGCCTGAGAGAGCACCAGAACGACGTCCGAAACCGGAAAGCAGCATCTAACGCCATCGCCGAGCATGTGCAAGAATCCGGCCACGAGATTAACTGGGATCAAGAAAAGATATTGACAACAGAAAAGAACACATCAGCACGGCAGAATCTTGAGTCCCTTATCATACAGACATCGTCTAACACATTAAACAGGAACGACGGAACTCTACATCCTATCTATGCTAAATCATTAAAAACGCTACTGGGTGCTAAAAAAGGACGAATCCGTGCGCCGATTGCTTCATAGTGAACAAGGGAGCCGTAGTGCTCCCGAAACGTCTTTTCATCTTTTGACTTTGGCCAGTGACCAGCAATCTGCATCAAGATTACTAATTGAAAGCAAAAAAGTGAAAGCAAGCTATTATGATTAGTCAGGGCAAGTAATAGAGTCAGTAAGGAGAGCAAGAGGGTAAGGTAGCAAAAAATTTGGGGCGTCACTTCAAGATGCGCTGAGGACAACTCTCAGTAATTGTTCTCAGTAGCAACTAATTACTTCGCTCTTTTTGACTACGTTAACGTTTGTGGCCAAAAAAATACGTTTTTTATCAGCGGGAAAGCTGAATTTAAGAACCTTCCGACTAGGCAGTTCGAACTCTGTCCTTATCGGAAAGGGTGGGTTGACACCGTTTTGAAGCGAAGGGCTTTGTAACGTAGCCTCTGGGACCTGAAAAAAAGTCTATGAAAGCATTTCACTTCAGAAATCAACCGCAGATAGCGACACCTTTATGTCATGTTTAGGTTCTTTCTAGCTCATAAAAGCTACGTTTTCTGAGAAAGTGGTCTCTGTAAGTAAAACGCTTCACAGATATAGGCCAACTTTTATTAGTCATCAGTGTCCCTTTAACATCGTCAAAGCATTCTTTGCTGTTACTAGCGACAGAGTTAGTGTCCACAAGCTGTGCCGGAATTACTTCACTACCTCATCGATTCACGAGTGGCAATACAAAATCAGGCGTATAAAACCACAGCCAAAAAGCACGTTCACAGTTTTGTAGCCGACAATGAACACGCGGTGCTCACACTTGATGCGACCTTGACACCGGCTTTTCTGCTGGAAAGTGAACAATGGCGGCGTATTTCGCTCATTCCATGACGCCCAAATGCTCTCCTGTGAGCGTATCATGAGTGGCTAACGCACTCCGGCGACCCGCAGACGCTATTCGACCTGCGAAGGCACCCGACGTGGCGGCGTCCCGACGGCCGGCCACTGCTGTCCATGGGCCGGAGAGCGGACCTGGACTCCTGGCGGCGCGAGAGGGAACACATGCGCCGCCACGGGGCCTACTTGGAGTTCGTCCAGAGACACGTCGTGGCCGTCGTGGCGCACGTGTGTACCCGTCCCACAGCAGCACTGTTGCTCGCTGTCTATATGATTAGAGAACGGAACCCAAAGGAACGGGAACGCAGCCGAGGTCGGCAGACAGTCGTGTGGGAAGATGGGATTGCGGGATCTGCTGGGGATGCGGTGGCTGCCACTTGTGCACGGAGAGAGATATTTGTAAATGAATGGGACGATCATTAGTCGTTCAGTAGACGTAACTGGGATGATGATGCTAATGATTATGATAAGTGTGTTCTTCTCGAATTGAAGAGTATAACGCATGTATGGGTCAAATAATTTACATCCTCTTAGTAAACCTGAATGCAGTCACCCTGAACCATTCCGTTGCTGCTACTACCCCCGTAATCACGGGAGGAGCGGATGCAGGAAGGAATTATTCCCTAAACTTTTTTGTTTCAGAAAATTTAACTGGGAATGACAAAAACGGCAAACATGTCTTCCCCATTTTCTTGTCACTTGACTTTTTGCGCCGTAATATTACGGGGCGTATTTTATTAATGGCATTTTGAGTTGATGCGCTGCACTAAGGTGATATTGTGGCCACTTCATTGTGAACACGCGGTTGAGATTAAGCTTTTTCAAGTTAAGCCTAATCAAATGCCAAGAAGTGTCAACTGCCTGTGCTGGTCGCCTCGCGAGGCAATCTTAAGGGGTCCTTGTAACACCGTTCGAGCATGTATACGAGCCAAATAATACACTTCTACGTGCAGCACACAACCCACAATCGCGCTCGATAGTTGGCGAGCCATTTGCGGTCAATTTTTTTTAACTCTCGCCCTCCTCCGTGTAACGCGCCTGCGTATGCTGGTTAAGAGATGGACATTGGTCCGATTGTTTCTGACGTCACACGGAAGAGTGCCGTGTTTTGAGCGTGCAAAAAGTGACGAGAGGAGAGAAAAAGACTCGAAGATGCTGAAATCCAAATTTTGACTGCAGATAACTCAGCTTCTACACAACGCATTAAAAAAAATTCTTTCTGGATGGCTTACATGAAGGGGATATCAGGCATACTGCAACTTTATTGCATGTGTAGCAGGTTCCTACAACACCCGTTATACTCTACAATGGTTTTGCGGGAATCTCGCATAAAACTTTCGCAGTGCCAAGGATTCTCTTAACTTAAAGCGATACACAGTACCTTGTTTAGTTGGCTTCATCGATCCAAATCGATGAAGGTCAAATTTCGGGGTGAGGCGGGCAACATTTTGAATACGACCCAGGTCTAATTGGAGACACCATCTTAATCTCTTTTAAGCAAACTGTTTGAGGCAGAGAGGTGCTTTAGCCAAATATCGAAGATGACTGTATTACGCTTCGAATGCCTTCTTTTGTACAATGATCAATTTGTTATGATTGCTCTTAGTCGTAGTGCTCCATATAAGAATACAATAAGACAATTTAGAATAGAAAAGTGCATAGTACAGAGACAACTTCAATGATTCCGGCATGACTTGAGAAATTCTATAAAAACAACTGAATGTTTTACTTTGATCAGATAAAAGACTTGAAACATCAATATTCCAAGGAAGAGCTTCGGCAATCCAGACACCCAGGAATTTAACTGCTGACTCTTTCATTTATTGTGCTCCCATATTGAATATTAATTTCATAGCGTGTAGTGATGCTGATGGGCCTAAGTATAATGCAGTTAGTTTTCGTAAGGTTGAGGGTGGGGCTTTTTGACTGCAACCATACATATAACCTAATTAGGTAAATATTAGTAATGCTTTCTACGGCAAGCTGTGAAGAGGCAGAAAAAGAAAGGTTCGTGTCGGCGGAGTACATTACATGGTCGGGAGAACCTAATATATGGGATATATCATTAATGTATACTACGAATACTAAAGGTGCTAATATGTAACTTTGCGGAACACTTTTAGCAAACCTCTTGAGAAGCAATTCTTAGAGTGATTGAGTATTGTACCTTTTTGCTTGCATTATTGATTGCGACTTCGTGAACTACCTTTTTTCCGGCCATTCTTTGTCTACGTGATTTCTATAGCCCCCCTCACCCCCCGGTCATAAATGTTGGCTTGCAGTATTTTGATATAAATAGATACCCAAGAGAAGCCGTCTCGCCTTCTTATCTGAGTGTACCCATATAGTAATGATTAAATAAATCTAGGCTAGTTGGTTAACAGCGTGGCCTTCCATCGTTGTGCATTCGGTCGAAAACTTGGACACAATGACGGCGCACTAGCGTTCTTTGCCGTTTCACTGTTGTGTCGAAATTTCGAAATGTCCAGCGACGCACAAGCATGATGATAAAACAAATAATTCGCAGTGGTTTAACTCTTATAAACCTAGTTTGACAGAGCGAAAGCTTCAATATACATGGCTACGCTTGGTTAGACGCTTTAAACGCCTCGCAGGCATTTCAGGCACACTGGAAGATGCACTCTCTCTCATCCACGACGAAACACCGTACGAGAGAGGCGTCGCCTCGTTAAGCGAACGCCCAGTCACGTGCATAATCACGTGACCACATCTGGCGAAGCGCCGGTCCGGTGCATCGCGGTCGGAGTAGTGGCTGCAGCTGCGGCGAGTCACGTGGTCTGACGTCACAGCCACACCTCTGGAGCTCCTCCTGCTGAAGGCCAAACTGCAACACCCGATGACCTTTTCGAAACATGTGTAGTGGAGCTCTCGCTGCAAAAGCTAATTTCTTCTCCACCTCGCTCTCGACGCAGGAGAACGCGACCGAAGAAACAGTCCACGACGTTGACTTCATTGCGCACCACATCATGTCCACGGAGGAGTCTGTCCTTGCGGTGTCTGCGGTAATCCCCGACGAAGACCCCGACCAATTCTACGCCATCGTCCCGCTGCTGGCGGACAGCGGACCCTCGATGTCGTCGCCGCTGACGCTGAATAATTTAAGCGAGGCAGCACTGGGCCACCCGGCCATGCTCGCATACCAAGACTTTTTATTCGTTGAGGTTGAATCCTCTGACTTGGCCGCCTACATCACCTGGGAGCTTGTGCGATGCCTCGGACCACTCGCTGACCAAAGGTGAGTTTCTGTGCATCATTTTCGCTTCAGGTAGGCTTTAAAGCGGGGGCGTCATCGCTGGCTTCTTTGATGTACTGTTCTCAAAAACGGTACCCCAGCGGAAGCACTCACCTTCAAAAAAATACAGGGCAGAAATGCAAATATGCAGCCCAAACGATACAGGATTTGAAGATAACATCTTTGTACTGGTTTTCTCTTTGTTATCATATTGTCTGCGTCTCCAAAGCAGACACAAAAAGACATTGAACGTACTGAGGCATTGCAGTGTTTTCTGTGTTCGCATCTACTTAAACAGAAGGCAGTGAAAGGTGTCGGACCATATTAGGATATTAGAGAGGCAAAGGAGGCCGCAGCCACCGCAGGAGTGGTTAAGTGGAGAAACGCGGAAGTCTGTGCTCTGCAGTGCTTGTACTTAGGTTGACGAATATTACTGGCACTCAACGGCCAGTTCCTCTCTTGCATTGTTATAAGGTCGACATGATTCGTGTTTTCCTTACAAATTGCAGGCTTTCGTACGGCACCGCTGAGGCCAGCTGCTTCGAGGCTGTGTACAGGCTGATGCCGTACCCTAGCGTGCTGCCGTACATGGAGGATCTGGACTCTTACAGCAGCTGGGAGGAGGCCGAGCTCATCTTCAGGGACGTCTCCGAGGCTATGGTCAGCTTCATGAAGAAGCAAGGAATCAGGCTTCGGACCACGTGAGTGCGTTTACACCAGACGAAAACATGTGATTGCATCCATTGAAGAGCCTATACTCGTGGACAGCTTTGTGTGGCATTTAAAGTCAATGCTGGAGGACCGAAGCGCAAATTCCTTTTCAGGGCAGAATAGGCTGAAAGACCGTGAGATGAGGCCAACGCGTTTTCATAGAAGATTTTGCAACTATTTCGTGCTTAACAAGAAAATGACCCCGCCAGCCACCCTTCGGAATTTATATAGGGTTGATATTTAAGGTAGGAAAGAAAGCGGTGGTTAAAAGCATCTTGTCGGCGACAGAATCTGCGGTCTATGGAGAAGGGTTAGAGTAAAGATTCTTCGTTTACTGGCTGGACATCTTAGCCCATTTACACCGAGAGAAAGACCTATCCCCTCTTTCCCGCTTATACTTGATCTGTTACCACGGACAGTTGTTCACGGGTAAAGGAAACTGTTGAACGTAGCCATTTGTCATGAAATACCGCCTGTCTTTAAGCAACTGCAAACCTTGTCCCTTGTTAGACAACCAAGTCAACAAAAAGTGATAAAAGTCTCGTTGCAGAGTGCGTGCTTCGTATCCTCTTGTTGAATAAACACTGGAGCGTACTGTGACTGCGCGAACTGCTGAACACCGTGATTAAAAAAAGAGGCATGGTTTCCTGTGCGACTACTTAATCGGCGGCCATTTGTGTCTGATTTTCGGAAAGCATACGTGTTTATACCTACCTGCTTCGGTGATCGAATTATCTTTCACAATTTGATGCAACGCACAACTGCATTCAAATTTATGCTAAATAAATGGGAACCGAAAAGCTCATTGTAAGCTTTGAATAAAAAAAATACGTTCAATGTAATTTCTTTTGTCACGAGAGTACGTAAGCTGCATCGTTTTACTATTTTCATGTGCACACAATTGACTTGAAAGTTACTTCCATTTACTCCGAAACAGCGCTGTTCTCACTCAGAAAGTGAGTCTTTAAATAATGAAAACTTTCCTCGAGCCTAATTGCACTGACATACTCTCATACTTAAATTTTCTGAGGAAATCTAAAGCAAACATAGAGCACTAACGGCTCCGCATTAGGCTTGACCACGTCCGCGATTGCCAGTGCTGCTTCAAAGCTCGAAAGCAGCAAACTTCTTCGTCTACTTCACGTCATAATGCTTCGTCCAGCAGTCTAGAATCAACGGTAACCTCGTAATCAGCAGTAGACCGTTTCAGACACATCTTTGTCTCTTTTTCGTGTGTCACTACACCAGCCGTTATGGCACAACGAGTGATGTTAAACACGAAATTATTTGTGTTGCAAGAAAAACTAATACTCTTCGATTAAGCCCCATGCCTGTTGACAGGGCTGGGTGTGTGGCAGCTCTGATCTCTAATCCAGCTCAATTTAAGCGCGATAGAACCCAGGCCCCGTTGCCTCTCATTCGGCGTGACATGTAGTTCCTCGAAATAAGGAATTGCTAGCTCTTTCCCGCTTACGATGTGAGAAAAAAATCCCCTCAGAGACGATTTTGGCACATCTAGAATGTACGTGAATTTGAAATAAGCATAAAAAAATGCCACTCGCAACATAAACACACCCTGCAGGTTTAAAATTGTTTGAGAGCAAAACTAATATTTCGCCCCTCCCGACAGCGAGTAGGCGACATCGAGTGCTGTGCCCTCTAATCAGGCTGGTGAACTTTATTCCTTACGTATACCTTTCAAGATTTGATGCTGCACTACCAATGTGCCCTCCGAGATCTTTAATAATGTTAAGGGTATCCCTAGAGTACCTCTATTTTATTGTTTTCTTTGCATATGGCCTTTTTTCTCATCCTGCCTCTCTCACTCTCTGGTTTTCTCTAACACGTAAATGTAGCAAACATTGCACCCGCCATGGTGGCTCAGTAGTTACGGTGCTCGGCTACTGAACCGATGTACCCGGGTTCGAATCCGACCGCGGTGGCCGCGTTTCGATGGAGGTGAAACGAAAAAACACCCGTGGTTGAAATCTTTCCCGAGCTCTCTACCGTGGCACCCCTTTCTTCCTTTCTTCTTTCACTCCCTCCTTTAACACTTTCTTATGGCGTAATTCAGGTGTCCACCCAGATACGCGAAACAGTTAATGCGCGATTATTTCCTTTCCTCAAAAATCAAATTTAATTTAACAAATATCTCAATCATATTTCCTGCATCCTTCTTAAAGTTGGCGTTTTTGCAAGAAGCATCTTTCAAAGGCAAAGCACTCTTTAAAGGAGGCAGGGTTATGGCAGGTACGTAACATGAGCTTTGGGTACAGAGAACCCGGATAATGCTGAGCACGACGGGATGGCGAAATAGTTCAATATATCGATAATACGATACAATAGCGCACTCCTCGATATGCGTGGCTATGACTAACTTGCACCCAGTCGAACTATTGAATAAGAGATTCTTCGATCATTCAACCGCGCTCGATTCACAGCCCTGATACTAATAGTGCTATCTTTACCTCTTACTACAGTGACTCTGCCCCAGGCTACGGGAAAGCTATCTGGTACAGCTTAACCCTTACGAAGAATGATTTAGATACTGCGTTTAAGGTTTACATCCTATGTGGCCTCTTAAGGAATACAGAGGAAAACGTTTTGAAATTTTTAGTGTAGTAAAATTCGATAGTGCCGCTTTTTGTTGCTCGCTCGATTTTTTTAAGCAGCAACAAAGTGATTGATAAAAGCATTTGACGTCAAACTTCAAATACAGTTTTCAATAAGTCAGAAAAAATCCTGACCTTGGCCATGAAGCCGAATGAATCGAAAACTCCGTGATCGCAACCAGGAGGAGAAGGAAGGCGTAGCGCAGAGCCAGAGGCCCGCAGAAATAAAAAATCATCGTCGTCGTCTCAGTTTCCTTGTGAAGACAGGTTGTAGTGGCGAAACCTATTGCATTTTTTTTACTTTCTGTCTTTTAAATGATACTTCTTCAGCTAAAATATATTCCTAAAGGTCGCGAACACACACACACACACTATATATATATATATATATATATATATATATATATATATATATATATATATATATATATATATATATATATATATATATATATATATATATATATATATAATATTGCCTAAAATGTTTATTTCACTTCACAATTCAGAATCATTCTTTTATTCGTGGAAGCATTTTTCCTCGACACCGACTTTTTCGAGCTATCCTATAATGTAGAACACAAGTGAAATGCCCTGCCTATTACGTGTTGCAAAGCTTAGAGCCTTTGACATCGACTCTAATGCCACATTTAACATCACGCGTTGTGGTTTTTCCTTAACAGTGCCCAAATATTGTTAGCGTTTCTAGCGGAATCACGATGCGGTCGATGCTTTCAAATCTGCTCCCTGCTTCCAAAGAAGACTGGCAGCTCATTCTGAATGTACAAAACGCACAAAAATGAGTGCGCACAATGCAACGCCTGCACATGAAAAGTTTGGAGACTCCTTCACATACGCTGTTGGTCGTAAGTTTTTATGTGCTAATTTTTTAGGAATTGCTGCACAAAAGAAGCGGTTTCTTACACGTAGGACACCGGCCACATATGGGTTAATGTGGCTTGGTCATCCGTAATAGCGAGGGGTAGTCATTCGATATAGTCCAACTTCGATTTCTACGTCGACGTCACGGGTGCAGTGAAGCCAGCTTTCGGCTGCGCCTTCCCACGGCCACCCAGCTGGACACCTTCTACGAGGAGCTACAGGTGGAGGACGACGACGAGACTTCCGAGCAAGCGGATGTGGAGGAGCGGCCTTTCCTCCACGCGTACCTGGCCTCGCTGTCCCAGATACGCAGCAAGGAGCTCTTCAGCATCGTCCAGGCCGACGCTTTCTATCCGGTGCCGCCTCCTAGAAGCCGACAAGTGCAGGCGAGTTTACCTGACATTTACGACACATCGCCTGGAGGAAAAAACTCACAGGGACCCCTAATTCAATTGTGCATAGACAGTGCGGCAGCATTACACGCTGTTGATGCCTTTACTTTGACTTTTGTTTCATTCGTGCGTGGTGGTGTTTGCGGACCCTTCCCCATCCTTACGGGTAACGGAGTGGACTCCAAGACGCCAAGCGTAGCTGGGAGCTGCAGAAAGTTAGATGAGCGGAGGAGATCAAGAAGTTTGCGGGCATACGGCGGGCGCAGCTGGCAAAGGAAAGGGTTAATTGAAGAGTCGGGGGAGAGGCCTATGCCCTGCAGTGGGCGTAGTCAGGCTGGTGATGTTCATTATGATGATGACCCGTCGGTCTGCAGACACGCAGACATCCATTCGGGTCATATAGCAGGCGGTCGGAGGTTTTCCTGAGGATGATGATGACGATGATACCAACTTTATTTTCCACCAGATAAGGAGGCCCCCTACTCGCCGTCCCCGGCACGCAGGCCTGGGTGACGAGTGCCAGGACCTCCGCGGTTAGAAGCAGGCAAAGAGGCCTTGACTCCTCGAAGGTATCTCGAGGTGACGACACGGACGTGTATAGTTACTTCCGGTCTCGTGACGTCACGTTCCTGAAGCCATTCAGCGAAGTTTATGACCAAAGACGTATTTTTTTTCCCCGTAGAGGCTTCCAATGCATATTGCATTGAACATAATTGGATACACAAGCGAAGCGGTGGTCGCAACTGCAGCGAAAATGCATCCCCACTGACTGCCTACAACAGTCCCTGTATTCTACTGAGACTATTTTCGTTTGCCGCATCTTCCTCTTTTTGCCTTCCTATATTTCCAAGTTCCCCTGGACAGCATTACAAGATATCCTGCTACTTACATGTCTGTGAATGTAGTGTGCACCTTTAAATCTCAACTATACGAATTAACATCTACTCCTATCTCCACGTGGAACATTTCCGGGCCACCAACCAGACTTGAACTGATACTGGTCGACGGATGAACGACGTAATGTTTCGGTAACGGGGTATTACGGCGCTAACGGGGTTATTTCTCACCAGAAAAAGTTTTGAAAGAATCGCCAGAAACGCCTTATTGTCTCAACGTTTCAAGGACCGACATCGTGGAGAAGATACAGAATTACAGAACACATTCTACACGCATGATACATTGCAATCCCCTCTCCCCATTTTCCGTGCATTCCCGCTTCCTCCTGGACTGTCTGGGTGTGTTGCAACAGCAACGAATACTCCCTAAGAGACTAACTTTAAATGAACAACAACCGTAGTGAGTCCCCCCAAGTACTAACTATTACGAGGACTATGTATATATGGTGCAGCTATAGGCTCTACACATTTTTCGCCTGACATGCAATACTTTTATTCTCCTTGTCTTTGTCCTCCTCCTCAGTTTAGTGTCATCTCTGCACGACGTTCTATTCACGCAGCTCAACCTGCGGTGTGCGCAGGTCACCCAAGACGGCGAGAGCCGCGTTCCCCTGACGTGGCTCTTGCCTCCGCGGTTCGGCGCCCACGTGCCCCCGGCGCTCAACTACGGTGGCTTCGGCCTCGAACTCGCCGCAGCCCTGCCCCGGGGCGTGCCACTGACCGCATCGTGGCTCGAGTGCCTCGAGCGACTCGAACCCCGCCTGGCGCTGCGCGGCCACAACGACGGCCCCGCGCGTCTGGCGCTCGCCGCCGAGGTGGTGGTGGCGTTCGTCGACCGCCACCTCAAGGTGGGCCGCCCGATCCTGCTGCCCGGCCTGGAGGAGGTCAGCGAGGAGATGCTGTTCTTCGTCAGCGCATGCGCGGGCATGTGCGCCAAGAACGATCCGGAGGCCTCCTACCGCTGCAATTTGGCCACCAGGAACTCGCGCCTCTTCGCCCAGGCATTCAACTGCGCCGAAGGGTCGTACATGAATCCATCGGAGCGTTGCTCCTATGCTAACTACACTCGAAAAGGATAGAAAGAATAAAAGACTTTGCAATCCGCAGATGTTTTCAAAATCGTCCCCTGTACCCATGGCAACGTACAACAGACACGTTGGTGCCTAAATAGATTAGGTTATCTAAGTGACCTTGAGCAAGAATTGAGAGGGACAGGCAATGGACGACCAAGGAGAAGATAGCCTCGGTAGGAGGAGGCACTCTTCAATAATCACTGGAGGTATTCGCCTGGTAATTACCTGTCGATCTACTCCAGATGGCGGTCATGAAACGAATCAAATTCACACCAACTCTCCGCTGCCACACATACACTCACAATCACATAGGGTTCTCCAAGGTTTTGACAAATAACGCAAAAATTTTGGCTAAATTTAGTAGCTAACACAGTAAAGGTGTAGCTAAGAGTAGTGAACGTATACTCTGCCACATTAATCACAGTACTGATCGTCTCAATTTTTTAACTGTGCAGTCACATCAAGAGTATCATTTGTGTATACAGATTTTTTATTTGTCTATTGTAAGTCTGGTTCCACCCACTGACTGCAGGACAAAGGCCTCTCGCAATGATCTCCACCTAACTGCGGTAAAGCGTTCCGCAGCAGTTTTCCTTATCTAATCCGCTCACATGATTCTGTGCGCACCCTGCTAAGTTTTCTTTCTCGTGGAATCCACTGCGTTATGCAGGTCAACCGTAGTGTGCTCTCTTCATTAAGTATGACCCGCTCAGGTGCATCATGTTGTCTTACGCAGAGACGTCACTGACTCGAGTTCGCGGTCTAATACATGCAGCTCTCTATGTTGTTCGTATGCTACTCTACTTTCTTTTCCGTAGGCATTGCGCTGCCTTTAATCTGATTTCAAAGCATGTAGTTAGCCTCGACGCTTCGGCTCTGTGCGCGAACACCCGCTGGATACAGTTTATTTGATTATTTATTTCAAATACCCTCATGGCCCTGCAGGCACGTACAATAACACAGATGACAAGAAATGGAAATACCTTCGTATGTTAGAGCACTACGTATGGCTCATTGCACTGAGTATTACAGATTTCAGTAATTGTGCACATCCATGCAAAGCTAGAAGAAAAAAAAACGAGATAAGAGAACAAAACAAAAACCAACAAGGCAAACTACAAATCAGCGACACCAAGTTCATGCTGCACTACGAACCGAAGTGCACACGTGTCATGAACAAGAAAAGCAGGCACTTAACTTCTTTTTAAATGCTTGAGGTCATTGAATGCCACATCTGCTGGGAAGTGATTTCGCTCGGATGATGTAAATGGAATGAAAGAATTTAAGCGAGCGGTAGTGTGACAAGGTGGAACGCCCACTTTGCATGGATGGTCAATGCACAATGACACATAGGTGGGTGGGAGGAGCAAAGCGTTTATCAAAATAGGATTCAGGTTGTAGATCTTAAAAAAAAATAGAGTCGTGAAATTTTTCTGTGCAATGTAAGTAACGGTAGTGACAAAGTGTTTTTCATTAGAGTGGCACGATGTGCGGTCATCATTGTGCAGGATAAAACGAGCGGCACGGTTCTGAACAGCTTCCAAAACCGATATAAGTGGATTATCTTGAAGGTCCCATATAGACTTGGCGTATTCAAGCTTTCAACGAACGGGTGTTTTATAAAGAAGAAGTTTGACTGAAATGGGTGCATTAGAAAAGTTTCTTTTTATGCAACTAAGCATACGGTTGGCGTTTCCAGTAATGTAGGTGATATGCTGGTTCCAGGATAAGTTGTCAGATGTACGCCGAGGTATGTATACGAGTGTATACGAGGTAACCGGGGCTAATGAAGCATTGTTGATGCTCTAGAAGGCTGGTGGCAAGACGCCTTGACGTGAAAAACGGATGGATTTGCATTTTGATGTGTTTAAAACCATTTTCCATTTACTGCACCAGTCAGTAACATAGTTAAAATCTGCTTGCAAGAAATAGACATCATTAGTGTTTTTAATTCCACAGAATAGTATGCAATCATCTTCAAAAAGTTTCATACAAGATTTTATATTCTTAGGCAGATCAATAATGTAAACAAGGAATAACAATTCTTGCCATTCATAGCCCGAAAGTACGTTCCACTTGCACCGGGAACCAGCAGTCTTTTTGTTTTTCATGCCCCGATCTGTGGAGACATTTTTTTGTAGATATGTAGAGGTAGATTTTTACTTCTTCCCACTGCTATTCACTACCTGCCGTAGACGGTTGGTCCCTTCCAGACAGTTCAACGTGAACCATTTTGTCCTATCCATCACGGACGCTAACAGTCACAGAGACCAAGGAGCTTAGGGGACGTCTTTTCTTTTAATTTGTAATTTTCATCGGATGGAAATTAATAAAATCAGAAGAAAAAGCTAAATGCCGCCGGTGGGATCTGAACCCCGGACCTCCGAATATTGCGTCCGGTACTCTACCAACTGAGCTATGGCGACGCCTGTTTAATCTTCTGCTTTCATGGGTATTCATATGTGCAGTGTAACCGAACCTTGATAGTGTTCACCGGCGCCATCCTCGTCCACAGCGGCGGACGTAGTACGTCCTGTATTACCGCGAGTCCCGTGTAGGAACGTGATCGAATGGTGAGGACGGAAGATATGCGAGAACCCTTGTATGCTAACTATAGCATCAAGACTGCCAGACTCGAGATCCTCATTAAACTATTCACGAGACAACCGAAGTCCAATCAAACCACAAGTTAAAAACGTCGGAGGGCACTTAAGTCTCCTTACTTGAACGAAGGCGGAAGCTTGTGTTTTGAGGAAAGGTAAGGACGCAGTAGCTCACAGAGCTCGACATCTCGGTGGACACCTCAACCGCGCCTTCAAGCATGCAACTGAAGGTGCATGTGTCATCGGTCCAACCCCTGTCGCAAGTCTCAGAACGCATGCAATTGAAGGTGCATATGTCACTTGTCTGAACTCCTGTGGAAAGCTATCCTCCGAATTGAAATATGTAACCTATATGCAAAATGCAAAGAGAAGTGCTATGACACCACCGAGAATGCGGTACGGCGAGTGGGTGATCAAAATTTTGGTGAATGCATTTGGGAATACTGCCACCACATCCGCTCCTCACTTCAAGGCCATATGAAACACACGCCGAACAAGATACCGAAGTGAGTAGTAAAGCTCTTGCTTAAGAAAATAAAATCCCCTAAGCTCCTTTGGTTCAGTGACTGTTGACTCCCGTAATGCCTTTACGAGCACCTCTTTCCATTTCCTTGTCTGCTTTGTCCTATCTAATATTGCAAAGACAGCACCGCAACCTCGATACGTAGATTAGAATTCCTGCGGTTAAAGTGGTTGATCTTGCTCTGTACCTTTTCCTTGTGTCAATACTTTTTTTGTACACATTGAAACAAGTTGTCTATAGAGCGTTTATTTGTTCAATGCTAATTCCACATCGCACATTTTCCTTTTTTTCAGTATCTTCTAATGACTGTATATATAGAGCCAGATCGACTTGTCGACATGGAGCGAAAGCCGACGACGAAACTCATTCTGCTGTCCTTCGTAGCATGCATCTTTCTTAATATTTGCTAACGCCAGCGAACAGTCTAGCCGGGCAAAGTGGAAAATATAAAATGATGCACTACGATGATTTCAATTCTGTAATTCACAACCCAACCGAGGACAGAGAGCTCGTACCGTTGATTTCATCATCACCATCATCAGCAGCAGCCTGACTACGGCCACTGCAGGGCAAAGGCCTCTCCTGTTCATTTAACCATGTCCTTTGCCAGCTGCGCCCACCATATGCACGGAAATGGTTCTTCGCATGATGCGTTTGGTTAACCTCGGACCGGCTGGCGGATCAGCTGGCCATGGTGATTCTGGCTCAAAATCTGCTTTACGCCTATTGATGGAGTATATACTCATTGTCATCCGGCTGAACGCAGCTGCAGGGCTACAGAGGAAACATACAGATTGTTTCACAATTTAAAAAAATGGCCTTTTTGACTTAGAAGGGCGCTCTTTCGACATGGCATTTTCAGCGGTGTAGTTCATCAGAATACAGCTGAGACGCGCTAACTGCGGTGCTTACGGTATTTATTAATGGTGGGCTGCACGGCTCTCAATATTTTGGGAGACTAACAGTAATAGTCGGGAGGTGCACTGTTCAACATTAGTTAGAAAGCCTACTAGTTAGCGCGTCTTATGTCTATTGTGATGCGCTACACCGCGGATAATGCGATGCCGAAAAAATCGCTCTTCTAACTAAAAAATACTATTTTTAAAATTGCAGAATAGATTAGGTGAAACAGTCTGTACAGCTTCCTTTGCAACCAAGCTGTTTAAAAAAGTGCGTCCTAGTGCGGGGCTCGAACCTGGGACCATAAGATGTCCGGAGTCGTCACTCTCTTAGCTTAACTTGCCGTAACGGCTTGCGAATGGCAGAGCAGAGTTTCATACTACCTCTGACCGATTTCGTACACTTTCTTTTTTGCATTGCACGATAACCGCTCCAGTCTCTAGCGCGAACGGCCCTGATGACACACTAGAAGAAAAATAATCCTTGACATTCTTTATGCGTTCGCCTCGCAAGTTCACAGCACAACGCAGGCTAAAGACAAGAGGAGGAACTTTGCCGAACGGCGAAATGCATCGCGTTCACCACAAGGCAGTTTTATGACAGCAGCAGTGCGTCGTGTATGTTATGTTGCTTTGACGCTTTGTTCTGAGCTGTGCTGGCCACTTAGTGCACAAGCATCCTCGTGTCCCCGCAGGCATTCGACGAATCTCGTTCGATGCGGAGTTCATGCTTGGCCGACGTCCCAACATCTATTGGAGGACATGCTGGATCATTCTGTGCCCACTTGCCCTGGCGGTAAGTGTGTAAGAAGGTGGTTCCGTGGTACGGAATCGACGTATAACATTGTTGCACTTTTGTTTTCTTTTGTGACCCGCCGCAGTGGCTCACTGGATATGGCACTCGGCTGCTGACTCGAAAGACGCGGGTTCGATCCCGGTCGCAGAGGTCAAATCTCAATTCAGGAAAAATCGTCGAGGGCCGTGTACTGTGCTATAACCGTGCACGTTAAAGAACCCCAGGTGGCCGAAATTTCCGGAGCCCTCCACTATGGCGCCCCTCATAGCCTGAGTCCATTTGAGAGGCTAAACCCCCATTAACCTAACCTGTTCTCTTTTGTGAGCACTGGAAATATACAGGGCGTTTCACCTACTACTTTACACAATTAAAAAAGGCCCTTTAAATTATATGAGCGCTTTTTCGGCCATAGCACTGTCAGCGGTGTAGTACATCAGAATACGGCTAAGACGCGCTAACTAGCAGGCCCAAGAACTTTTGGCTACATCACACCAAATTACATGCGCTTTCAAGAAGCTTGCAGGCAAAGTAACCTCTCCAGTGCAAGCAACTCGCCGAACTAGCTCAAATTTGTTGGACCACAGCGCCGAAGGTAACCGCATCTTTCAAATTCTAGAACTGATATGGATATTGCTTATGGTGGGATACACGCCTCTCAATAGTTAAGTAGCCAACAGCAACAGTTAGAAAGTTAACTATTCAATATCAGTTAACCAGCCTGCTAGTTAGCATATCTTAGCTGTATTCTACTGCGCTACACCACTGACAATGCTATGCCGAAAAAAGAGTCCGTCTAATTCAAAAGACCTTTGTTCTTAAACTGTGCAAAGACTTAGGTGAACCACCATGTAGAACGCTGAAGTTAAAATTATAGGTCACTGTTGTTTGCATACAACGAGCAGCCGAGTGAATAGAATTCGAAAGATTGCAGCTTCATTAGGGTTCCGGGCAATGAAGCAGCGCATTCACGTCGTCAGTTCCCGAAATTACTGTGAAAATACACTAAGCGTGTGTCTTGCTTGGCCCGAGAGTTCAGCCGTTAAATGGCGCGCTCACGTTTTGCTGTTGCTTCTTCCTTCGCAGTGCGCCTGCTTGCACAAAATAAGGACGATCAAGACTCCCATTTTCTTCAACGTTACCATACCGGGCCAGTACCAGGCCCTCGCGTGGATCATTGGCTGCGCCGGATTACTTCAGATACCGATCGGCTCTTTCTCCTCCATCATGGAGAACATTCGGGTGAGCGCCGAGTGTCTGCGATAGGCGTCGCCTTCTCGGGGGGTCTAGGTGGCGAACTGGTTCCGGTTGATTGCCTTTTACCTTCCGTTACAAAAACGATATATAGACAGTCTATAAACTTCTTATAGAATCTATTGCCTTCCTAGAGATATTTCTTTTTGTCTGTACATAGTCTCTAGACTACCTATAGACGAAGTCCACTGAAAGTGTATGACCATAAATCTATAGATTGCCTATAGACTTTCTATATATAGCATTTCTATTGCATATAGACTCTTAATATGGTTTGTCTGTAGACATTATAGACAGAAGTCAAGAGACAGTCTATAGACTCTCTAAAGACGTTATTGTAAGGGTTATGCGTGATCTTTCCTTCCGTAGCTTATACTATAGGCCTTACCCCTCCAGAAATAAGGGATGCTACAAGAGTACTTCATAGCTTACTCACTGCTCTGTTGTTGTATGCTGCAAGAGACTCTTTGAATGGGCCGGTAGCCTACACGAAGTATGGAAAAGTGATGTACATTTTTATGCGTTGGTAACACATTACTGTTTTTCATCCGTAGTGTTGCTTCGCAGTTTTCGTTAAAAACTGCAACACGATTTTTTTATTTTTCACATGAGCAGCTGAGGAGTGCGAAATGATTGTTACAAATAATAATCAAATAATGCGCCATGGTTCCACAATTACTCCTACGCTCTCGCAGCATCGTCACTGTGGGCACACGTTGTTGCACGAGCAGCGACTCAGACCGGAATATCTGCTTTCCCCCCAAAACTTTGCCGCCTATCAGCGGCTTTCACGATTGTCAAGCGGTGGGAAGTCTGTTTACCATTTACAGTAGCAGCATTATAACTAGTTCCCGCCGTAAGCTGTCGAACAGTTGCCGCCAGCTGAATCCTGTACTTAGTCGCATAATGAACACACTTATTCGAAGAAAAAGAAATCTGTAAACATTTGTAGGGTGCGTTAATCATTCGGGATAAAATGTTCAGAAATAAATATTTCTGCCCATTTTATAAGAAATTGTTTATGATGGCATTTTTTTTCATTCATATATCCTGAGATTCATGCGCTCATTCGACGAGCGCGTTCATTACTTGAGTTAGTACGGTACATCTACGACGCGTCGTAAATGCTCGTTTTCGTTGAAAATCGCCATTGCGCCTTCAATGGCGCTGCTTTGTTTAAATGAGTACAGACACAAAATTTCAAACGCAAAAAAAACGAGATAATTTCTTTTATGCGTGTTAGGAGATGCCATGTAGAAAGTTTCAGCCGCAGGCGTTCAGCGGAACTTACCTTAATATGATTTTAAATGTTGCCAGAGCCGCCACTCAGCATTTGCACCCGAAGGAAGTGACGTCAAGGTGCACCTTCACCATTTACTCTGGCGTCACCGAACCCAGTGGTTGTTCGCGGAAACAAATTGTACTTACCAGCGGCGCTGACGTGGCAAAAAATGTGGAAGCTCGGCTTGATAAATCGATGGTGACGTCTAGGTGCCCTCCATAGCTGGCGCTGACCGAGGCTGAAACTGCTGGTACAAAATCGTTTCTAGTAAATGATTCCCATGACGTACTCGTGATTTCAGCTCATTTTCATGATTAGGCCTACTATGCCCGTAGACCTCTTTCAAGGAGAAAAGAAACGCCTAAAAATTTTGTGTCTGCCATTTTAATGGAGAATTGATTAGTAGGCAACGCACCGCATTAAAAGGGAGATAAGTAGAAAGTTGTGGGCGAAGAAGAACATGACGACCTCGATACAAGGGCTTCAACGGATGATAGCTGGAAATGCATTTATGCGCAAGTTACGCCTAATGATTAGAGTACCTGTCTGGAAGTTATTAAAGCGAAAGCTTTCCTGGCCTAGTCGAGCCAAGGTCATCGGCGCCGCAATTTGACCTTCAAGTGGAGGAGCGGTGGAGTTGTGGCAGTCAAGTAACATACCACGTCACTGGCCGCCGCCTTGGCAGGTGTGGCCAAGTGACTAACCTCGTGACTCGCCGTTTTCTGATAAATAAAGAAGCCGGCGCCGCTATCGCGGCATTCGCCTTGCAGTTCTGGATATGGACGGAGCGAGTCGGCCGGAGCCGTCCACGTCGTCGGGACGATTTCGCTAAGCCCCGCTTAGCTGAGCTAAACTGGAACCATTTTTTTACAATCGCCCCTAATTAATATTCTGTTAATATATTTGGCCAATTTTTCTGCATTTGACATGTTCTTATGATGCCTTTATTTTTTTCTGTTAGCTGTTTTTGGAGTGCAGCCATGCGGCAGAATTCTTTAATGTATGAACAAAATAATTATTACATTAAATGTTCAGTCAACTAACCAATTAATCAACGAGTTAGTCAGGTAATCAATCAATCAATCGTTGAAAGGTAGAATGTGACGAGATACTGCGCTGCGTAGAGTTCTTGTCCTCGCAGTTCCCGCTCCGGGCCTTCCAGCCGGAGTACCTGTGGGAGCCAAACACGGTGAACCGGGTGAATGCCTACTTCGAAGAGATCGAAGACCGGGACATCGGGGTGGGACAGGAGTCCAGCGGGGCCGAGGCTCCGGGCATCCTGTATGACGCCACCGAAGTGCGGGACATCTCCATGGACCAGGACGAGCCACTGGCCTTCCGGCCCTTCGTGGGATGAACGACCGGCCCGCTGCTCATCGCAGGAACCTCGACAGCGGCATTATTTTCGTGTCCCGGAAATATTCTCCCGCTGCCTCTGCCACCCTACTCCTGTGCATTTCCGGAGGATCGGATTCATTTTTCCTATTGTACAGTATTTATAATTTGCATTTATATCGGTATACGAGAATATCAGTAAAAAAAGAACCTTTTTCACTATCGGTACACAGTTAATCACATTTCCGTTTATGAAGTTGCAGAATATAAGTATCTAGGCCTATAGATATCTAATTACCCCTCTTGGACCAAGCATGTTGACTGTGTTTAGTCGAATACTCTCCGAACCCTTGTCTTATGACTCTAGCTACGCCTCACGACGCTCGAAAAGGGTATCGAAGCGTTTTTCTTACGACGCTCGACCCATATTAGAATACGCAGTAATCGTCTGGGATCATTTTACGAAAAACATAACATAAACAAACATTGAGGTTGATAAACGACTCATGTGGACGAGCACCAGTCAGTGACCTGCTTAAAAGAAGTGGCTTACCGTCTGCTTAAAAAACAAACTGCGCATATCGGTTGAAAATTTTCTTTCAGCTACTTAAGAATTTTATCGCGAACACTTGCAATATGTTAACTTAATCGTCGCGGTATCATGTTACAAATCGCCACCCTTTGATAACAAAAACTCGCGGGTTAATGCTTTTAAGTACTTTTTCTTTTTCTAAGGACCATCGCTCACTGCAACAGTCTCACTGATAGTTGTGATCCAGAAGACATTGCATTTTTCTGAAACCATTTAAACTGTTGTTAATTAGCTTGCCGCAGTATTTTCTTTACTGAGCCTGTACGTATGCACTTTTCTTTTGCGTGCCTGTATTTTTGTATTTTGGAAGAGCTATATTCCCATCTTGCATGAAATCGCATTATTCATAAATTAATTGATACACTAATTAACATGTTTCGACTGTCCTGATGGGCGACACCTGGTGAACAATTGCTCATTTCTCGAGCAGTGAAATCTACGTAGCAATTTTGCGTTCACCCGCCTCAAGGCAAATCGAGGAAATTGTGCATATTACCGTTCCTGTAAAAACTGTGTCGTAGAAACCACCGCACTCTTTGACACCGCACTCTTCGAGGCGCGTGGCCTAGCTACTTGCTACGCTTGCTATATCTCATATGTGACGTGCATTTTCGCCCACGCGATTGAAGTTGATTTCGAATGAAGTCGCATCCAGTCACTGTCTGCAATGACGTTACGGTTTATTCAAGTGGTTCGAAGGGGTTCAAACCAACCCTACTGCATTCGAAGACTTAGTCTGCAGTCAGCTGTGCTTTAATAAAGCATAAACAACTCTTAGAGAGCAGATGGATACGCACCTTTTCCGAGGGGTCGTGTTAGTACCTCAGCCTCTACTGGTCTCTTGTGTTAGGCACTTGTTCCATGGAATGCGGTTCCGGCGGTGAGTGCGATACCTACGAGCAGCAATCCCAAGCGCCCCGAGAAAAGTAAAAATTGGCTGGCGGTTTAGCATTGCTCAGCACGAGATAATGTGCGAAAAGTTTTCTGCAGGTGGAAATCATCGCCACGAACCTGAAAGCGCGATTGAGGTGTCCAATGACCCAAGGAGCTGGTCTTCAACTCTTCATCGTCAATGACAATTTACCCAGTGTATACGCCGGCGTCCCATGCTCAGTGCCGCGTTTTGGTAGCCATGCTGCCAACGCCAATGCGTATTGCTCGAGTGCCGTGTTTCTGCCAAAAGGTTGTCCACCCCAACGCATGCAGCGCACGTCTCTTTCACTACCGCCTAATAGCTCAAAATGAGAATATTAGTGACAGTAGTATTAGTTGAGAAGGAGGTGGTGCGCAATGCACAGCGTGAGAATTTGCTGCAGTTTAACGCGAGGCGCGTTTGGCTGTGACGAGTGCCATGTGCTCTCGCGCAGTGGCCAGCGAAGCTGATCTGTTACCGCCGCCACAGGGCCGAATCCCTGTCCCGGATATTTACTTGATTTTTACTTTTATTCGTTTCGTTTGGTAAACGCCTACAAACGTCGCAAGATCTTGCTCAGGGTTTACCCACCTGAAAAGCGCTTTCGCTTATTAATTACAAACATTCGCCCTGAAGGTATATTTATAGATGCCAATGGCAGCTCGATTAGTGATAATGGCACTACTGCTCCTCGCAGGGAGAGGCTGCGGCGATGACCGATTGGTCTAAACGGTTAAAAAAAAAGCGAATTGTCTAAAGGAGTGGCTAAGCGAAGCTAATCTGGTCGCGCAATCGGAGGTTCAAATCACGCTCAAGGCTGTGTTTTTTTTTCTGCTCGCCTTTCCTCCGAGTCTTGAGACAACGACGCCCACGGTGTCTTTTGTTCCGTCATGGAGATTCTAATACGCTAAAAACTCTCTAGGTGCCAGTTTATTTGAGCAAGACAACAGTTACTGGCGTAGCGATTTGCTTTCAGAATGCTGCTCTTCCTCATGTAGGCACCCAAGTTAATATATCCGAATATACGAAGCTGTGTCTGGTGCACATGCTCATTGGCGACCGTAAACATTCTGGCTAAAAACTTATAAATCTACAGGTAGCGTCTGCTTTTCCTGTGTGGCAGTAACACCCTCTAAGAACATTACTATGCCACACAAGAAAGCAATGATGATGTTGATGATGATGATAGATTTTTTATGGCGCAAGGGCATCTGTGGCCAAAGAGCGCCACGACATAAGGTATTTTCTACTCAAAGTGGGGCCAAACGCCCATTTGTCAAGCATTTCATCCAAAATAGGCCGAGCAACAGACCAGGAGAAACCTTGTACCCATTGTACAACCGGTGAGTGCCTTAGGCACTGGGAAACGAACCCCGCGCCTCCCGCATGCGAGGCGGATGCTCGAACCACTAGGCCACCGCTGCGGTACCATACAAGAAAGACGTATCTGAATGAATATAAGTTTCCGCCGGTAGCCACTGCATTGTGAGGGTTAGTAACGCGTGCTTGCAGCTTGCACTTCGAGTGGGTTTATGGCCTCAAGTGGGATTATGACCTCGAGTTAGATTCAAACATCCATGGTGGCAATAAAATAGATCAGCTTCACTTGCCGCTGCTGCGTATCACTCAGCCATCTGCTCAGAGTTTAATCCTAGTTGTTATACTGCCAGCTTAATTATAGCGCTGTGCTTTGGACACCGTCGCCTTCAACAACTTTTTTCCATGGCTTTCGCGCTGTCCTTTGCCAATAGTCGTCTTCATCAACATTCATCTGCTTCCAAATGCCAAAACACGCGGGAACTTGGGCACAATAAAGGAGACGCCATCTGAGGGGCACGCCTTAGGCCACGCCGGGAGATTTTGTTACTTCACGTCGAGTAACCCCGGCACGGTGAGCCTCCGCGTCAGCTTCACCTCTGCCCTTCCCACTCGGGCATACGAAGACTGGGCAGGACCCCGGTGGCGAAGCCAAGCGCTAGTGCAGTGCCCTGCTGGACTTTGTTTCGGTGTACCGCATACTAACCCTCACCTAAACCTCTCACTTCTCAGCTCATACTAACCCTCACCTAAACCTCCCCTCCTTAGGACTCGGGCGATCATTGCTAATAATGATTGGTTAGTGAATGCATGTCCAGCTTTTCAGGGCAAAAAATTTTAAAAATTGGAAAACTGCAAGACATTGTTATGAAGATATCGAAGGTAATGGTTCATTATTCTGATATGTAGCAAAATCTTTCTTTTACGGCGTTTCTGTCGATGGTATCTAACAGTTAAGACTGGCATAGAAAAAGCAATGGGGGACGCTTTTGACAATATCAAAAACGTGAATAAACAAATATACAAGACTGCCGTCGGATGATCTGCGGCTGTAGTGATTGTTATCGTAAAATCTGACATTATATGAAAAAATTGCGTTCATAAACGGTTTCTCGTTCAAAAACGCTTTTGTCCAGCATTACTGCATATGAATGAATGATTTGAATTAACAGAGCCACCGAACAAGCACTGAGAATTTCACACGGAAAGGCGATTGACTTGAACCTGTGCAGCAAGACAGCAAAGAACTCAAAATGTCATTGGTGTGAATGAATTCAGTTCGTTCACGCAAACCGCTCACGAAATCCTAGCCAACCTGCTGTGACGTTCCCTGCCCACCAAGTGCATAGATCGCAGGTAAGTTTTTTCTTTTCTACGGATGCGCATTCAATGGTGCATAAAGTGTCTTGTTGGCCGCATATCTGTGGCAAGAGCAAATATAATAAAAACACTACTTATTCAATTACATTTTCTTATTATCAGCTTCTCCGCCACGTAAGCTGAGGTTTAAAGTAGGCATGGTGGTCTTTGAGTCAATGACTAAAACGAATAATCGGAATAAATTCGGCAATAATGCTTCTCACACTTTTGTCGGGTTAAGGGCCAAGAAACACCACTTATTTCACCAGGGCTAGTGTCATCTTCCGGAAACGAGCGCATGTTCATTCTAAAAAGATATGAAGTGAGTTTTAAGAAGCCTGATTTGTGAAACATATTAGCATCAGGCTGCAGCACATGTGACTTACACGGACGATGCAATGCATACCGGCAGAAACTTAGAAACGTGTCTGTTAAAGACGATGGTAGTTTCTACGACACAGTTGTTGCAGCGGTAATATCCACAATTTCAAGGATTTGCTTTTGCGATGGTAAGCGCAACATTGCTACCTATATTTCACTGCGCGAGAAATAAATTATCGTCCCGAGTCACCGATCAAGACAGTTATCACGTGTTTATTTATTTATTTATTTTATTTATCCATTTACGAATACTGCGATGCTGATACAAGATTATAGAAGGTGGGAACATAGCTCTTCCAAAATGAAGAAATTCAGGCACGCCCAAAAAAAAAGCGTATCTACCGGTTCAGAGAAGAGAAAAACGCGGCATGCTAATTAACAGCAGTTTAAATCCTCTTCAGATAAATTCAGTATGTTCTGTATCACAACTTGATCAGTGAGACCGTTTCAGTGACTAGCAATCGTCCTTAGAAAAAAAATGATACTACTTAAAAACATTAACCCGCTGGTTTAATGATGCCATTCCAAGGCAATGGCGATTTCTGTTATGATACCTGGAAAAATAAGTAAAGATACTGGGAGAACTCATGTTAGACTCCTTATCAATTAGCCAAAACAAAAATTTCAACCGACATGCACAATCTATTTTGGAAGTAGACGGTTAGCCACTTTTTTTAAGCAGATATCTGACTGGTGTTTGTACATATGAGTTGTATATAGTAAAATTCGCTGCTTACTTCTGAACTATTTCCAGTAAGTGTTTTTTGTAAAATGAAAGATGTTAGACATCCATAAGTCTAGGTGGCTATAATCTGCAACTCCGTGAGGGAAAACATTATTAGCTGCGCACCGATACCGAAAAAGGTTATTTTTGGCTGTTATTTTCATATACTGATATAAAAGCAAATGATACAAAACAACTTCACAACAGCGAGAATCAAATCCGAAGGTCCGGAAATGCGGAATTGTAGGGGCAGTAGCAGCGGGAAAATGTTTTCAGGACACGAAAATAATGTCGCTGTCGAGGTTCTTGCGACGAGCAACCGGCAGGTCGTCCATCCCATGTCGGGGCAATGGCTAGTGGTCCGTCCTGGTCCATGGAGTTGACCGGCGCCTCGGTGGGGTGCTACAGGACACACGGGATCTCTACCTCGCAGGACTGCTCTCCCACCCCGATGTCCCGGTCCTCCATCCCTTCCAAGTAGACATTCACTCGGTTCACCGTGTTTGGCTCCCACAGGTACTCCGGCTCGAAGGCCCGGAGCGGAAACTGCAACGACAAAATCCACACAGCGCAGTATCTCGTCACATTATACATTTCATCGATTGATTGATTGATTGATTGATTACCTGACTAAGTCGTTGATTGATTGGTTACTGAATAGTAATTGTAATTTGTTTACGCACTTAAAACATTAGAGAACCGGCCACCTTCTCCTCTACCCTTAGATACTTTCTTGTCCCATGCATTCAAATCACAAGCTTTGCGCCAGCGAACACGCGCTCTAATTTCTCCGTGTTCGCAACCTCTCCCTCGTGTTCTTACTCGGGAGGAGGAGGTATCAGTGCGTCGCGATCGGCAAGGATGGCTCTGAAACTTCCTCTTGCGTCATCAGGTGGCGTTAAAAACGTTTGCGAGCGGCTGTCAGGTGGACTAACTTGGCTTTTAATCGGACCTGTGTGATTGGCGAATATTCTACTCATACAAAGTCACAGTTTCTTCGGGAATTATATTCTTCAGAGACGTCAGCCTGCGGTGAAACGGCGACTCTAGCTATGAAAAGTGGGCCAAGGACGATCGCTACACCGGCAGCCGTTGCGTCTCTGTGAGCGAAAATGACCTTCTCTCTTCATCTAGCTTCCTCCACTATTCAGTTCCGCCTTTCTCATTAAGCTATAGCATATCGCGGGAGACAAAGAGAAATATGCCCCTTCCCGCGTGGTAGTTCCATATTTTTGGTTACTTGTCACTTCGCTTTGTGTACTTCTGACAAAGTAAGCACTTTCGTAGTCTTCTTTCCCTCAGAGTAGCCTAAAGAGGCTAAGATTGTTCCCAAAATAACCTACTAAAGGAATTATTCAACATGTTAAGGAAATAAAGACGCACAAATATAGCCCCCTTTGTTAGCATTATCAGCTTTAATCTTCTATATTTTTACTGTCCTGTCTTGAAGTGAGCATTTCTGATTTCTTGTGAATGCCACTAATCACCGTATATAAGAGACTGTGCGTGAAGCAAGAACACAACACTTATTATAATTTCATGTTCTAAATCCCCACCTCCCAGCTTAAGCATATTCGTAATTGGAAAGTCCCCCATCAAGAAAGAAATGTCCCGCCCGTCTCGCTACAGCACGTGGAGGCGTCGGCTTAGAAGAAGAAAGCGCGGAAGACAAAAGCTGGCCATGGCGAACCAAGCACGACACCGGAACCTACCAGCTCGCCTTACCAGTCTCTGCGCACCGTAGTCCTCTCGGGACTCAGCAGCGTTCTGACGACCAAGAACTCCAGGCGGTGACTCCTGTTCCTGAGCTGCGTGCTTGTGATCTCAGCCGCGGTCTCCGTAGCCATCGCATCACTCGCCGTCTACTTCAGCAAGCGCTGGAGCACACAGCGCGGTTCCGTCGACGCTGAAGGTAATTCCGTTTGTTGGCCAGATGACGCTGAGGATGTAGCTCGATTCGTGAATGCCACCATCAATTCTTGCCGGAATTTCTTCGCTCACGTGTGCTCCGACATCATCAAGCACGGCCTCTGGAGGCACCGCGAGAAACGGGAAGAACTTGCGAAGATCATGGTCACAGGGTTCTTGCCCAAGGCATTGAAGAAAGTCGAAGCCGCAGGGTTCATCATCGCTTACTACCAGTCGTGTCTGAAGGCCATACCAAACCGTGATATTTTCTTCTACTCCATAGCCACTAAGCTGGCTACGAACCACAGGGATCTTCTTAGCAGACCTAACACCACAAGCGCTTTAATTTACGCCGCAACCGCATCTGTGAAGTACAAGCTTCCTTCAATCCTTGACATCATTTACTACCCTTTGATACCTGGTATTTTCATGAAGGCAGAAGATCGATGCCGCAATGACACCTTCTCTTGGCATCTTGCATCATTTTGTTTGAAAGCCTTGAAGGATAAGTTTGGCGCCGAGATAACTCAGGAAGAACTATCAGGAATGCACGCAAAAATATGCAGAAAATTTGTGACTCATAGCTACACGGAGACACAATACTCGGCCGCACGAGAAAGCGACGCCTTCGATCGCGATGTCTGGGATTTAAAAGACTTGAGAGCCGCTCTTGTTGCGATCGGCTTCTCTGCTGGAAAAGAACTGGAAATTCACATTGCAGGCGGCAGAAAGATCCGGGTCATGCACGACTTGTTCTCCACGGACGAATACGGCGGCACAGACGTCGTCAAGGCTGCTTACTTACTCTTGCTCAGCGTTGCTAGCATCGCGGAACAGTTGTACATTTTCTACGATGGTTCTTGGCCACAGGTGTTTCAAATCTGCAACGACAGCGTGGAGGCAATCAACGAAATCTGGGATCTCTTTACGGCGGAAATTCTGACGACGTCACAGAAAGACGAGCAGGCAATTATGACATTCACCGCTGTGAAGGGATCTGTCCTCTGGGACTGTCGCCGCAGCTGGCTATTCGAAGCTGAAGACGCTGCGAGGCTGGAGAGCCATTTTAAGGAATTCGCTCTTCTGACTCCCACAGCGTCGAGTACAATGCCAGTTGCGCTTCCAAAGCCGACGCCCGACTTCGCTGAAAACCTGCTGCGAGGCCGATAGTATAACTTTGAGGCCTTTAGGGCGCGTCTCTGGGGCCTGCACGCTGCACAAGTGTTTGACACGGGTATCATTCGTGTCGTCGGTGGCCGATACTTCCTGCTGCCGGCCTTCTTCTACGATGTCATTCGTCCCACCTCACCTTCCTAGCAGCTGGCCAACATGGCTTCCCTAGGCTGGCTTGTGGCGGAAAGCGTGTGGTCTGTGGTACTCTACGGTATCCCGTGGAATTCCAAAACTGAAGCCAACCTCGAGAGACTACGAGCTTGTTTCGTCAGGACCTACTTGGGCAGTGATAGCAATCCCAAGTTGACGAACGCCACTGTGGCCACGTCTCTTGCCTTGACCTCCCTTCTTAGTGCTTTTCACCGTCCCGATTGGAACACTACTCGAAAGGTGTTTTGCGCACTTCAGGTGTCACACTTGCAGCTTTTCTACACTTTGGCTACCTATCTGCGTTGCCCGGCAGTAGATTATCCAGAAATTGTGGGCTATGTTAACGTGCCACTGATGTACGTTGATGATTTCGCAAACGTGTTCGATTGCTCACTGGAGTCACTCATGGCAAAGCCTGAACTTTTTGTTCTATTCGTGCTAAGTTAATGCAATCAATGACGTATTCACATGAGCACTTTTTTGTATTTTGTTGAAGTCATGTCATGTCTGCGAACTTGAGGAGCGATGCGCGTGAGACCTCCTCTTCCGCTATTTTATTCTAAAATTTTTCACATGAATTGAGAACTAGATGCGTTCTCTTGTTTCCTGGTCTGCTTTTATTCTAGCCTACCCAGGGGAGAACTTCTCTGAGGTCGAACATTATGAACTACATCTTTACTTTTGTGTCTTGAGTGTGGTTCGCCTGAGGAATATGACATGATCTGGCATCTTTAAAACTCTACTCCGTACGTTTGAGCACGTTATCAGTACTTCCTTTGAATAGAGATGTTTCCAAATGAGTGGCACATAACAGTACTTTTCTTGCTGATGAAAGAACCCTTTATTTATTTTCAAACATATATAGTATTTGGTTCATTACAGTAACGTAAAAAATTTTGGTAAGGATTGCATGCAGTCGTGCAGAGACAAAAAACTTTTCGCAAAAGAATTCGAAGCACGCGGGCCCCCTGGGGTCACCGCACTATCCTAGTCTCGGTGTATGTTCTTGTGATGTTGGGCAATGACGTATATGGCCCGGCTGACGGCGGTATTCTGCCTGGCCAGGTCCGTTGACAGCAGCGAGATCTCCCAGTCTACGCCGGGTAGGACAGGAGAATGCGGGTATGGGTGGCCTTGGGGTGGGAGGACATTATCCACACGGTATAGGCAGCGTTCGCGTGTTGAGGCGACGCCAGATTGACTATTCTTTGGTAAGAAGAGAGGGTTGGGGCGGTGGGCTGAATTAGGCGCCCAGCGGCAGAGTTTGTGGTGAAATCAGCAATGGAGTGCATACGTTCCTTCGAGAAATCCCTCGCGAGGTCCGCCAGTGCCAAGTTTCTAGACTCTCAGGCTAAGGAGTCCGCAGCCTGGTTGCCCCGATTTCCCGAGAGCGCAGGCACCCAAATGAGCTCAGCGCGAAGGGGGAGGGGGGGGGGGGGGGGGGCATGTGCAATACGCATTGTGCCGGCGGCAGAATCCATCCCCGGCATAGTTTAGAATGGCGGTGTTTGAGTCAATAATGATGTAACTGGTATCTGTGCATGCCAGAGCAATTACTATTCGCAATGTCCGTAGATCGTATCGCCACCTGGCGATGAGAGCGAGAAATGCTATGAAGAGGGTACTGCGGGCGATCGAACGGCAGCATAAGCGCGTTTCTCGCTTGGTCAGAGGCGCATACGCGTTCATTCTGTGTCCATACGCGTCCATGTATCCATTCTGTTGGGAGTGGTACTTCCCAGTGTCGGTTATAAAGGTTCGTTACTTCCTGGAATGATTTATTGTGTAGATTTCTGAGGGCCGCAGGCGTAATCTGGTCTTCACCCGGCGCAGTGTTCCTGAGCTTTTGAACTGTTGCCGGCACTTCTGTTGTCGGTAGCGCAGCATCTAATCGATCATTTGGTTCTCCTACATAGTGAGAAGGGGTTGAGGTCGTCGTGCGCTGGCACGTATATGGTTTACTGTTGCTAGTAGGGTATCTGCGTCACGTCTGTGTTGATGTGTTGTCCGGCTGTTATGATGCGTGTGTATGTCTCGCTCTGCGGGGGAAATGCTACTGTGTGCCCTGCCCGTGCCAAACCCCCCCCCCTCCCCCACCGCCACCTTATACGGGCCGCTGTAGTTTCGGCTACTAGGCTTTGTACCGGTGGAACGCCAGCGGTGGGGATGGGCTGGCCGGGGAAGATCCTCTGGGGATGCGAAACCCTATTGAAGTAGCATCGCCTTCCAGGCGACTGTGAGGGCCAGTCGCGCTCGTGTGGTCCAATTCCTGAGCGCAGACAGGCCTGGGGACACACCCAGGCTGGACCCACGAAATCCGGCACGGAAAGCACGTTTCAAAGTTCAAAACGTTTTCTTATACATGCTACTCGCCTCCGCACGCGGGGGCGTGCATGTCTGGCGACCGACGCGCCGGTTTCTGGCTACGGAGAGGCCAGGTCCGCGCGGGGGCTTACAGCAGCCTGGCTCCTCGGAAGCGATGTCCTCGGGGAGGCAGCCTCACGGCAGACCGTGGGGCAATTGGGGTCATTGCCTGACGCCGAAGTAGGGGAGCGTAGTATAGTGCGACCAGTGCAAAAACCGTCGATATTGTGGAGTACCGGCGGAGCAGGCCCAGGTGATCACACCCTAAGCCACGTTCTTGGTTTGTGGCCCGGTCAGCCCAGACTTGGACACTCCCTCCTCAGTAGGCGTGGAGCAAGCTAGGGGAGAAAATAAGTGCATGGTTGGTTGGTTGCTTCAATCCTTTTAGGTTGCCCCAACCTAACGGATGTATTTCATGCTCTGGGTGGGGTCTAGAAGGTGCTGCAATAAATAGTATGGACGACTTGTGGCGAGGTTCCCACTTAGCCTTTCACATAATTTATTCCAATTCTGCTGGCACAGTTGTTCTCTACGTTATTCAATTTGCTTTGGTTTGATTTATGATGTTTAATGTCTCCAAACGACTCAGGCTATGAAGGACACCGTTGTGGAGGACTCAAGATAATTTCGGCCACCTGGGGATCTTTAACGTGCACTGATATCGTACAGTACACAGGCCTGTATAATTTCGTCTCCATCGAAATGCGACCGCTACAGTCGGGATCCAACCGCGTCTTTCGGGTCAGCAGCCGAGTGCCATAACCACTGAGTAACCGCAACGGCCTTTCTATATTAAAAGAATCCAGGGAAGAGGGGGGGGGGGGGGCATCTTTTGACAGTCTGACATGCATGAAGCTTTTTTTTTCCTGAAGAAAAAAAAATCGGCTTTGTTGGTTTTATGGGGTTTAGAGTCCTAAAGCCATAGTGGAGGGCCCCGAATAATTTCGACCACCTGTGGTTCTATGACATGCACTGCTGTTGCACAATACATGTGCCTTATCATTTCACCTGCATCAAATTCAACCAGTGTGGCTGAGAACGAACCGCGTCTTTTTAGTCAGCAGCTGAGCCCCATAAGCACTGAGCCACCGCGGCGGCTCGTTATTCACATTGGGTGGCCAGATAACAAATCCTCTGTTAATGTTTGCGTTGGTGCGTCTTTGTGGCAGATCGTTTAGTTAACTAGAGGTGGGCATCATGCAAGCGCACCATACTGGCATCTCGCATCAGCACCTCTTCCTGTCTATCATAGCTCTGCGTATTAGTCATCTTGTCCTGAAAGAGTTGCCTCCCCCAAGGCATTAATTCTGACAAGGGTTGTTGAGACTCAAGAAACCGGAGGGCCGGGACCACAGGTTTAGCAGGAACCAGAGTCAGGCAAAGCGGTCGCGACGCAGCCCAGGATAGATTATGATGATGATGGCAACGATGATAATGTGTGACCTAAGTCTTAATCTCACATACCTACGGTGAGAGATTGGCTAGGATGCATTGCGGATACAAACGCACTCATGGGTAAGGAGTTGGAGCAATTGGATACTTTCGTGTCCCAGATTGAAATTTGGATAAAGAATAGAGAAAAAACGGAAATGATAAAGCCGTGAATTCTCATTCCAGGAGAGGTATCTATCTGACACATTTATAGTCTTTAATATAATTGCACACTGGTTTGCAGGCATATAACTTGGCGCTTGCCCCGAAGGAGAGGAGAATCAGAATAGGCAGAGGAAGCCCTAGTCGTGCGAGGGGAATCTCCAAGTAAGTTCTACGGAGAGAAGCGAACCGCCGGCAAAAGAGGAAAAAGTAATCTATGGGCAAAATTTCTCCACAAGGCACACAAAGGTTGGTAAAATATAGCCCCGATCGACGTAGAGATTTAGTCGCGCTATTCTGCAGCGCAAGAGGGTCATGGAGACCTCACATTCCCTTGAACTGCACATCGGCACACTCCAAGGAAATGCCAGGTGTTGAAAATCTGCTGCAAAAAGAAGCGGGTCATGGCTCAAGTAGTGGAGGCGCTGGAATCGTTGAAAGCGTGCTGCAGTTATGTAGACAGCATTTCAGAAGAACGGGAAATTATGCCCAGCAAGAAAGAGCTTTGATAAGAAACCAGCCTTCTCATTAGAAGCACTGCCACAGTTCCCTAAGACCCAGTGAAGGCGTACTTCTGTAATATGTGGTGGATTAAAAAGTGAAGGGAACGGCTCAAAGGAGCATCCCCAGATTTTTTCCAGTGGTGCAAGACGGAAAGGCTGTCTGAAAGTATAATAACCTGAGAGATATTGCAGAGAATCCCCATTAAGGCCAACTTAATAGCCCGAAACTCACAGACAAAAATAGGGCAAAAATAGGGGTATAGTCCTATGCCCGAAATGAATAACTCCAATCAAGATCCTTTGAATAAATCCCAATGGCTGCCTTTTCATTTTGCTGGGAGGCGTCCGTAGAAACGGCAATATGGTTAGGAAAATTAACTATATACTCCTCAATGAACCTTTTTAATACAGTGGAAGGCGGATTCTTAGCATTACAGGGAAAGTGTCGTCAAAGGAGACTACAGTATCAGCCCGCCGGTGGTTAACTGGTAATAAAGCATTTATCGATACAGAAATTGTTGGCAGGAGAGAATTAGTGAACACAACCTGAGGAAGTTCATGCCTAAGCCAGAAAATACCAAAGAAGAGAATTCGGTTCGTTGTAAATATGAGGTTAGCCAATCCAGGAACAGGCTTCAAAGACCTTAAAAATGTCCGCAGAGTAAGAAGCTGAAACCGCGAATTTCGATCAGGTATCCATGCTTCCAAGTACAGCGCAGTATTAGTCACTGATTTCGGCAGACCTAAGGCAAAGCGCAGAGCGCTTCGCTTCATAACAAACGTGTTATTTTCACGGACCCTCTTTCTCTTTTCCGTCGATTTGCAGCGAACAGGAAGCAGGAAGTAGAGGGAGCCGGCATGACTCATATGACACTCCTACCCTCCCTCAAGGCGCGTCGCATCGATGCGCAGAAAGACACAACGAAAACACCCTAGCGTGTGCTGAGTGCCAAGAGTTAGAAGACGTGCTCCTAGCAGACAGAGTACGCGTGGAGGCAAACCACGTGAACGACTTCTGAGTGGTGAGGCAGTCGCCCAGATTGTTGCGCTACAACGGGCAGAACCTCGAAATTCAAATCGCCTGCGCGGAGAACCACTTCGTACTGTCCAAAGCAAAGTTTCAAAATCTGCTCTTCAAGACTGCGGCGTCGAACTGGATTCCACACGAAATCTCGATCACCAAGGTGTAAATGAACGTGAAGTTGGCCTAGGCTGTAACGGCGTGCATCAGTGCGGTGGCGTGCTTGGATGCGAAGTCGTGTCAGCTGTCGAACTTCTTCAAACGCTGTGCGACGGGTGAGCATCGGCTGGTGGGCAGCATAGCGTCGAGCAGGGTGGTCACTTTCCGGCCATGCACCAGGAGAAACTGTGCAAATCCGGTGGTTTGCTGAATCACTGTGTTGTACGCAAGAGTAACGTATGGTTGCACTTCATCCCAGGGTTTGTCCTCGATAGCCACATATATAGAGAGCATGTCAGCCTAAATCTTGTCAAGGCACTCGGAGAAACCGTTTCTTGGCGAGTGGTACGCGATAGTTTTGAAGGTACACGGTGTGGCTTAAGTCCAGAATCTCTAACATGAATTGGGACATGAATGCGGCAGCACGATTAGTGATAAGAATACCTGGGGCACCGCGTCGGGAGAACGATTCAGTCGACGAAGAGCTTCGCCATATCCGCAGCTGCTGAAGGGAAAGATCGCAGTTAGGCATAGAGCGTGACGTATTCCGTCGCAACAGCGATCGATCGGTTCCTTAACAACGACGTAGGCAGAAGCCGAGTAGATGCATACCGATTTGCTGGAACGGAGGGAACGGTGCCATAATGGCGTGGAGAATTATCGCAGGCTTCACGGGTGGAGTCTTCTGCCTTTACACTGGCGGCAGGTACTCGTGTAAGGACGAACGGTCTTACAGCGGATAAATATTTGATTTCTCAGGTAGAAACTTTGCCTATTCTAGATCTTCTTGATAAGCGTATACACTTGAGTCTGGCACCCATGGATGAGAGCCACCCGTAAATCAGCACACGCTACGCTCAGTCTCCATCGCCGAATAGCAGTGCGCTCTGGCGGCGTTTGTGCTCATAAGTCCCAGCAGCCTTTGCGCTTTACCCGGGTAGTATACCAGGCAGAACTTCATCGTCTAACCCTAAGACAGAAGGACCCTCATGAAGCAATCAATCATGGTGCCATACCGCCTAACATATGTTGCCCGTCGTGGACAAAAACTGTGCTTAATGAGAGTGCTCAACGCATTTCTGATGTCTTGACGTTGCCGCTAATCACCATACATAACAGATTGTGCGTGAAGCAAGAACAGAATACTTATTATAATTTCATGTTCTAAATCCTCACCTCCCCGCTTAAGCATATTCGTAATGGGAAAGTCCCCCATCAGGAAAGAAATGCCCCGCCCGTCTCGCTACAGCGCGAGGAGGCGTCGGCTTAGAAGAAGAAAGAGCGGAAGACAAAAGCTGTCATGGCGAACCAAGCAGTGACACTGGAACCTACCAGCTCTCCCTACCAGACTCTGCGCACCGTAGTCCTCTCGGGACTCAGCAGCATTCTGACGACCAAGAACTCCAGTCGGCGACTGCTGTTTTTGAGCGGGGTGCTTGTGATCTCAGCCGTACTCTTCGTAGCCATCGCATCACTCGCCGTCTACTTCAGCAAACGCTGGAGCACACAACGCGGTTCCGTCGACGCTGAGGGTAATTCCTTCTGTTGCCCAGAGGACGCTGAGGATGTAGCTCGATTCGTGAACGCCACCATAAATCCTTGCCGGAATTTCTTCGCTCACGTGTGCACTGACGTCATCAAGCACGGCCTCTGGAGGCACCTCGAGAGACGGGAAGAACTTGCGAAGATCATGGTCACAGGGTTCTTGCCCAAGGAACTGCAGAAAGTCGATGCCACGGGGTTCATCATCGCTTATTACCAGTCATGCCTGAAGGCCATACCAAACCGCGATATTTTCCTTTACTCCATAGCCACTAAGCTGGCGACGAACCACAGGGATCTCCTTAGGAGACCTAACACCACAAGCGCTTTAATATACGCCGCAACAGCATCTGTGAAGTACAGGCTTCCTTCAATCCTTGACATCATTTACTACCCTTTGATACCTCGTATTTTCATGAAGGCAGAAGATCGATGCCGCAATGACACCTTCTCTTGGCATCTTGCATCATTTTGTTTGAAAGCTTTGAAGGATAAGTTTGACGCCAAGATACCTCTGGAAGAACTATCAGGAATGCACGCAAAAATATGCAAAAAATTTGGGACTCTTAGCTACACGGAGACACAATACTCGGCCGCACGAGAAAGCGACGCCTTCGATCGCGATGTCTGGGATTTAAAAGACTTGAGAGCCGCTCTTGTTGCGATCGGCTTCTCTGCTGGAAAAGAACTGGAAATTCACATTGCAGGCGGCAGCAAGATTAGAGCCATGCACGACTTGTTCTCCACGGGCGAATACAGTGGCACAGACGTCGTCAAGGGCGCGTACCTGCTCTGGCTCAGCGTTGCTAGCATCGCGGAACAGTTCTACACTTCCTACGATGGTTCATGGCCGCAGGTGTTCCAAATCTGCAACGACAGCGTGGAGGCAATCAACGAAATCTGGGATCTCTTTACGGCGGAAATTCTGACGACGCCAAAGAAAGACGAGCAGGCAATTGTGACATTCTCCGCTGTGAAGGACGCTGTCTTCTGGGACTGTCGTCGCAGCTGGTTATTCGAAGCTGAAGACGCTGCGAGGCTAGAGAGCCATTTTAAGGAATTCGCTCTTTTGACTCCCACAGCGTCGACTACAATGCCAGTTGCGCTTCCAAAGCCAACGCCCGACTTCGCTGAAAACCTGCTGCGAGGCCGAGCGTTTAACTTTGAGGCCTTTAGGGCGCGTCTCTGGGGCCTGCACGCTGCACAAGTGTTTGACACCGGTATCATTCCTGTCGTCGGTGGCCGATACTTCCTGCTGCCGGCCTTCTTCTACGATGTCATTCGTCCCAGCTCACCTTCCTCGCAGCTGGCCAACATGGCTGCCCTAGGCTGGCTTGTGGCGGAAAGCATGTGGTCTGTGGTACTCTACGGCATCCCGTGGAATTCCAAAACTGAAGCCAACCTCCAGAAGCTACGAGCTTGTTTCGTTAGGACCTACTTGGGCAGTGATAGGAATCCCACGTGGACGAACGTCACGATGGCCACCTCCCTTGGCTTGTCCTCTCTTCTGAGTGCTTTTCGCCGTCCCGATTGGAACGTTACTCGAATGGCGTTCAACGCACTTGAGATGTCACACGGGCATCTTTTTTACTCTCTCGCAACCTACCTGCGTTGCCCGACAGCAGAGTATCAAGAATTTGTGAGCTATGTAAACGTGCCACTGATGTACGTTAATGATTTTGCAAACGTGTTCCATTGTTCACAGGAGTCAACCATGGCAAAGCCTGAGCTTTGCTCTATTCGTGCAAAGTTAACGTAATGATGGATACGTATCCGTATGTGCGCTTTTGCGGTACTGTGGTTAAGTTATGTTTGCGGACTTAACACGGGAAGCCTGTGAGACCTATTGCGCTCTTTTAATTTAACGTTGTTCAGCTCATTTGTTAACTTGATGCGTTCTTTTTTTCATCTTGGTCCAGTGGTTATTGCGTGTTTGGTTGTCATATAAATAATCTGCTCAGCTCCTTCCTGGTGTGGCATGTATTAAGACAAGAAGAGAAGACATGGAGATATTGTAGGTCTCTATTACTGGCACCAAGCAGCACGCTTTGCCTTTACTTATAATTTTAACTTATAACCAAAGAGCTTGAATCATTAAAGAAGCTGATGCAACCTTTAAGGCTTAGCGGAAGGCATGGTGTACAACGTTTTCGCGGGCGAAAAAATGTTACTTTTAATCTGCCCCTCACGGAGGACGACTAAACTTAGGTCGGACAATCTGGTGTACTCTTTAGACTTTAATTTCTGGAGTATGCGTCACCTGGATTATGTGGCGTCAGAGCTGGTATGTTGAAAACTCTTGTGCAGGACTACTGCAGACATTTGTGCCCATTTTCGACATTGCCCTGGACTAGAAATGTTTCCAAATGAATCACGCATAACAAAACGCCTTGCTGGTGAAAGAACCCCCCAAAAGTTGTCACACATTGTTCGTTTCATGACTGCAACATCATAATTATTGGGAAAGCACTGCATGCAGCCACCTCAAGAATGATGTTAGGGCAGGGAATGTCTTATGTGATGGACGTACTGGCTTCCGGATGGTTTTGATCTAATTTTTCTGTCCCAACAGAGTAGAGTTACAGTTGCTGAGCCACAGAAAAAATCGTAAGCACTGGCCATATGGATTCGTAGTGTTCTTTTCAAACTAGGCGAAGTAACTCACCTTTTTTCTGCATTTGCTGAGATACTGAAGATTGAGGTAATTCTAGACACGTATCGTTTTCTTTATACATGGAAACATTGTCTGTGCAAGCTCCAAAAAGATTGGTCCGATCACTGGTGCTATTTAAATATCGGTTCATGATATACCACTTATTTTTAATTTTTTTATTCATAGTACCTCTAAGGGCCATCGTGCTAGGGTGTTACATGGGGGGGGGGATACAAGCATAAGAATATGGCACAGGCACTCGAAATAAAAAAAATGATGCATGTAATGACGAAGTACGAAATAAAGCTAGTATAGTACACAAACAAGACAACGCAAAAGAAAATACTCAGGAATACTGTAATGCACATAATACAACAAAAAATACAAAATATGTAAGTCCATGGTTTGTTTAACGAATGCTCACAGGATTGTAAGTTAGCCCCAGTAGCTATGTGTGATGGCAGGTTATTCCAGTCTATTATGATGCGAGAAATGAATGATTTCGCGTAAAGCGATGAACGGCACGTTATGCGTTTTATTTTGTTTTCGTTGTCGCGGCGAGGAAAGACTGCAGGGGGTGGCAAAAAGACGTAAGCATGGAGGGTGCGATTATGGTATGATTTGTGAAGTAAGGTTAGGCGAGCGGAATGGCGTCGACATGATAGTGGTTCCAATTCGGTGCGTTGTTTTAATGCTGGGACACTGGTGAAGCGTGAATCACCTGAAATTATGGAGCGAAAAGCACGGTTTTGCAGGGATTCAATGTTGTTTATGACGTACGTTTTCTGAGGATTCCATATGGCGCAAGCGTACTCAAGTATCGGGTGGATTAGTGCGATAGCTTTTTATTAAGTTCACGGTTTGTTCGGGATTTTAGGGTCTGCATGTACGCTCAAGACGTTCCGTTTTCTAGCTGCTAGAGACGTTTAGGCGCAATGCCAGGTTTTTGAGTGCACATCAATGGCCTTGAAGTGTACCTGATCAGCATAAATTAAATCCTAAACCTGACCAAACTGTCGCTGCTGTTTTTCTTGGTCCCCCGTCTTTTACACCTAAATAACATACCCCCCTTAACCAATCCGACTGTTGCGTCGGGTGTTGATAACCTACGTGGGTGTGATATAAGACCTCAACTTGGATAGGTGGCCTCATATCAGGAGTATCATGTCCAAAATATTGGGATAAAAATTTTGAATATTGTAAAATTGTAAAGAACTGTTATGGAAATATTGTAGGTAGTGGCCCATGCTTAACATGTGTACCACATTATTTTTTGTTTTTCCAGCGCTCGCATCGAACAGTTAAGACTGCCACAGAAAACGAACGGGGAACGCTTTTGACGATATCATAAACGATAACGAGTGCAGAAACGAGCAGCACTGCCGACATCCATAAGCGTAGCCTTAATGAGTAATTCAGGGCATGCATTGCAGCGAAAGCTTGAGCAACTTACGATAGAATGTGGTACGGTAGGCGTAAAATGTATACGAAAACAAAAATTTCAAGTAACGGTAAGGTCGACTTGTGCAGTAGTGACCAATGATGAGGAAAATAAAAGAAAAATGATCAAGATACCAAGATTAGGCTGACGAGCATTCTACATGGGAAGCAGCTCCCAAGTATCTGTCAAAATGAAACTATATACTGCCTGCCCCAACGTTGTCTTTCTCTTCGCAACCGCAGTCACCAGCATGTACCGTGACCACGTGATCGCACTGCTATTTTTGTCATTCTTGCCAAAGATTGTTAACAAGTGGAACGACCTTCTCCAATAAATTGCTGTCATCGCCTGCTCCTTATCGTTTCTGGCTCGGATGATACTTTTCCTGGCATAGAAAAAAATTGTCATATGTTCACCGTGCTTACATATGATAGGTGTAACGTTAACAGACCGGAAGTGGGCAGAGTGGGTGAGGGAACAAACGCGGGTTAATGACATCCTAGTCGAAATAAAGAGGAAGAAACGGGCTTGGGAAGGGCATGTAATGCGGAGGGGAGATAACCGATGGCCTTTAAGGCAAGAGAAGACAAGCGTAGCAGGAGCCGCAGAAAGTTAGTTGGGCGGATGAGATTAAGAAATTTGTGGGAATACGGTGGCCGCAGTTGGCACAGGACAGGGTTACCTGGAGAGACATGTGAGAGGCCTTTGCCCTGCAGTTTGGTGCAGAATCTACATAGCAAAGGTGTCTTAGGCAACGAAATAGCAGACAACCTCGCCCATACAGCTCTCTCCGGGATTCCAGTACATGGAGTCCCTCATGAAGTCAAGCAAATGTTCAGAGATGTGGTGTTGTGCCACTTCAGTTCTTTGTGGAGCTCTCCTCATCAGCCATGTGTGACCAAGGGTCTCAAAAGGTACCAAGCCACTTTGCTGCACCGCGTTCGCACGGATTCTGCTCGTACGCCGGCGTGGATGTATAAGACTGGCCTAGCGTTGTCACCATTGTGTTCAACGTGTGGTGTGTGCGGTGACATAGAACATTACCTCTTGTGTTGTACTTTGTACAACGCGGAACGGGCTGTGTTATTCGGATCCCTCAAGAAGGCAGGAGTTCCTCACAGTTCTCTTCAGGACATTGTTTTCCCGCGCGGGAGCCAGTCGAGCAGAAGGGATGCTTCTCGCATTCTTCTACTTTACCTGCAGGACACGGATTTGGCCTCCACATGGTGACCTCAGGAGTGTCTATTTGGGTTTTTGCGGACAGTGTTTCTGTGGTTTCTATTTAAGTGTCGCTACGGTGGAGCAATTGCCGGCAGCAACTGCAAGGCTAATCCCACCGGTAGTTTACAACCACTCAACTCAACTCAACTGCAGTCGGCGTAGTCAGGCTGATGATGAAGATGATGATGATGACGATGATGTTGGGAAATATGCGGGCAATGCAAGCGCTACACGCCGAAGTCTGGTGGTGGGCGTCTATTAAACGTTGGTTTGCTATCTTTTCCAGCGTTATCCTCACTTCACAAATGAAAAAAAAAATGCTGTTTTCTTCCTTCCTGCCCTCTACACTTGACCCTCAATAGCCTATTCGTTGAACAGCTGTAAAAGATAAGCGGTCAGCATGCGACCCATTCTAAAGCAACGTTGGTGCTTGCGCGATTTATTGTTGTTATTTCGGTGCTCACGCACTGAGCAGAGAGCATTTCTTGTGTGGCAGAGAGCATCCGGGCGACGGCAAATACCTCCGTCCTCACTCACTTGACAACGTGAAGCTTTCAGCAAAGACTCCTGGCGGTTGTCGTTGAATTGGTCACGTGTGGCTGTTAAGTTAAACTGGAGAAATTTGTTTACAAGGAATAGGTAAGAATTTGGGCGTGAGCGATGATTCTTCGACATGCTATTCTGCACTATGCAAGGGTGAGAGGGAAGAGACAGGATTGGGATAACTGGCGAAGCAGACGAAAGAAAGGTGGAAAAAATGAAAGGTCGGGCAGGCTGCATGAGCCACATCATTGTAGAATGGCACCAAAAGAAGAAGACGACCGAAAAAAGCGTCACAACCCGAGCCGAGAAGAAGAGGAAGAGTGAGCTGAAGTCAGCCACTGCTTCATTGGCATTCTACTCTATACCTTGGCCAATCCCCCCCACGTGGGTATGTGCCATATTACTTGAGGAGAAGAAGAAGAAGAAGAAGTCAGCCACGACCGTTCTCCGAGGGCACAACGGTAACGACCGCCATGGGCGGTGAGTAAGGCCAGCAGATTCACCTTTGTTGTCTCGTGTTCAGAAATTGGCTAGTTACGGGTGACGGCGAATACCTCCGTCCTCACTCCCTTGACAAGGTGGCTTAAGATTTTCCGCTGCCTTAAGCAAATAGGCCTTCTCTGCTCAGTCTTAGCTGAAGCCTTTAAGCAAAGGTTTTGGATGAACACTGGAGTTCTTGCTGAAGTAATACACTTGAAAAAAAAAGGCTCCAGCGTCCTTTGTTTACAGATAGAGGGGATTTAAAAGACGCCTATATAAAAGTGCGTGATTTAAAAGTGCGTGATGATAACCCTTGCAAGTGCCGCTTTACGCCGCCATTATCAAGAATGTAATAATAAAAAAAGGTTAGGCGCTCTGGCCAAGACGCTGACGCATGAATCTTAGGAGGATTTAATCAAGGCTTACCTGAAATTAGCGCATTTTAAAATTGTACATGATACAGATGATAACTTCATTTCTTAGCACGAAGAGGGCCCGCACTTATCTGCTTTACCAGAAGCCACGAAGGCTGCTTAACGTTGATATTGGTGATGATGATGCATTTTTATGGCCCAAGGGCTTTTGCTATCCAAAGAGCGCCATGGCACAGAGGTTTTTCTACTCAAGACAGAGCCTAAAACCCATTTTCGAAGCATTAAACCCCTTTGAAACCGAGCACCAGGCCAGGGGAATGCTTGCACACATTGTATCACCGGTGGTTACCCGAGGTTACTGGGGATCGAAACCTACCCCGGATGCGAGGCGGTTGCTCAAACGAGTAAGCCACAAATTATTTACACAAAAAGAAATGTGTACAGGTTGTGTGCGTGGTTAGTTCTGCTCTATCATGAACTAACCACGCGCACAACCTGTACAGATTTCTTTTTGTGTAAATAATTTGTGTGTATTACCTCTCCCGCTATCCGCTCTCCCTGTCCCCTCACCTCTTTCATTTCATTTCTCCATCCTGCCTGCTATCCTTTACTTCCGCTGCCCCCGCTCAGGTGCTTCAGTATCGATGGCAGATGCCGGGGCTAGCAATAATCTTGTCATCCCTTTTTATTATTAAAACCACAACCACGACAACTACTACTACTACTGCGGCAGGTTTGTTAACGTTACTGAGCTACTTAGATTGCTGCGTCCATGCCCTGCCTATTGTGTTTGGTTGGGACAGCATATCCGTGCTTTCCCGGAGACAAACCCATCGTGTAATGCTCTCCCAGAGACCCCTTTGTGACCAGGGTGCGAGCTCCTTCACGATTGCTATATGCAGGCTGGGAACATTTATTGCTAGATGCACTCCTCCCATTTGTGTTCAGTGAAGCAGTCTTGCACCCGCCTTCCTCAAAGGGCAAAATTTTTAGCTATTGTTCGCTGGTTTTTTCAAATGCACAGACGTGAAACTAAATGGGAGTGACCCGAGTCGATCTGTTACCTTGTGTTTGGAGCTCTTTGCTCGAAGATGTCCTACGTCAAATGGAGGCAATGAAACGTACAGGCATCGAAGTTTACCTGGAATTGAATTGATCTCTACCGGATTTTCCAGCGAACACTTTCAAACATTTGCCAAAATAGTTTTTGGGGTAAAAATACGGCTTTTTCCGCGTAGTATTGCCAGTGTTGGCGGTTTCTTTAACACACACTGACATCGCACAGTACACAGGCCTCTAGCATTTCGCCTCCATCGAAATGCGACCGCCGCGTCCAGGATAGAACACGTGCCCTCTGGGTCGGCAGCCGAGCACCATAACCACTATCAGACCGCGGCTGCCTTCTTTACGGAACGGTAAGGGCGTACGGAAGAGAAAAAAAAGGGCTGTGGCTTAACTTGGCAAACCCTGGAAGTCAGCGAAAAACAAGCACGCTTGCTAACTGTCTGAGACTCGTCCGTGGCAGCTAGGCTACACGCTCGCTACACCCGTTCTATATAAGTATACCAACACGACCACGTGGCTATGACGTGATATCATATGGTCTTACGACACCCCCGTAGGATGTCATCACGCGGCTTCACATCACCCCATCAGATGTTCTTAAGGCCAAAGGTCAACGCAAAGGTCACCCGACGTCAATGGTCAAAGGTCACAGGTAACTAAAGGTCACGGGTCAAGGCAGGGTCAAGGGTTGGACACTAACTGCATCACATATCGTCATACATTGCTAACGTGGTTTGGCTAGAGGTCGTTCAAGGTCATTCTCTGGCGTACGCGACCGACTGCTTTACTTAGAGTAGTGAAGCTGTTCGCTTCACTGACCCTGCATACAATATACAGCGTTCTTGAATATTAACCAGCTCTGCTCTGCGTCTCGTTGGCGAAGTCGAAAACGCTCGCGACTGCTCATACCATTATCTCACTTCCGGCTCTTCTCGAAAGTCTGAGCAATTTCATGCGGTCACTGTCTCAATGAACTGTTTTCCTGCAATCTTCTCGAACATCGCGCCTCAAAACATCCATGTGCTCTGTTTACAGACCTTGAGGGCACCTCCTTTACTGAAGGTAAGCATACTCTTCGCCTGAAGCGCATGCGTTCGATATCAACGCAGACGAGTCCAGTCTCGCAAAGGGAAATAGGATTGAACGTAGTTCTTCTCCAGTCCCGATTTTTACCTTTCTTTCATTTTGTACATTTCGCGATACGAGGAGAGCCGAAATAAAATCTGCAACTTTCACTGAAGTGATTTAAGAGAGATGCCGTGAAACGTACTAGCTCCGCTCATGTTCGATCGGGCTCTCCAACACGCAAGCACGTCACAAGTGGAATAAAACACATAAAAAATTATGTCAGAATTCATTACGCTCGTTGTATCTGAAGCGCGAAACATTCCTCATGATGCGTCGTAACTCACTATGAAAACAACGACGCAATGAGAGCATTTTGTGGTGTCGTTCGTGTACAGTCGTGAGATCAGACGTATTCCTCAGTGTATTGCACAGGCTGCAAGGCACTCCATACAGGTCTTGCAAGAATTAAGAGGCTTGCAAATTAGGCATCTACTACAGCGGTAGGTGGTTGTTCTGACACACGCCGATGTCTAACTTCACGCATATTTTCGAGCCTCCTCTCGCACTTCTTCCTGCTTCACTAAGTCATTTTATGCTTGCACGTCTCGTGTTGAGTGTCCTCATTCTAGAGAGACCCCCTCATTGGGGCACTGTGTGACCATGCTGACTTCAGTCGAATGAGTCGGCGCATGCTTGGCATGACTTGGCAAGAGTGTTAGCGACACGCGACTGGTGAAGCGAAGGGTGCCTAGTGGTAATGAATATTTTTATACTGCAACCTCGCTTTAGGGGCACAAAAGAATTTCAGTCGCATTGCTTCAATACGAGACTGCTGTTTTATCTGCTTTAGCTGAGCCGATAACTTGAACCAGTAACAAATATTTGGGTTAAAAAATTACGTCACGGTTATTCCTTAGTCTTCGTCGTTTTCCAGTGCTGTCTGCAACTTGCGAAGACAGAAGACGCCACTTCAGCACCAACTTATGTTTTTCCATTCTTTAAACAGTCAGTTCGTTCGAGCAATGTAAGTACATGCGGAAGCATTCCCTTCTTGTGTCGTCTTTTGTTGTGAGCTAATGAGTTGCATTAGTCTTAAGTGAAGGTGCATTTAGAATGCCTTTCACGCGCACACAAGATTTGGACCGTCTTCTAGCGCACCCACACACTCTTTCCTTGTTCTGCGGTCAGGTGGTAGGTCTTTTGATTTATCACATTTTTTTTTGTGGCGCGCATTCTAAACACGAATACGCCTATATGTGAATAAAAGGAATTAGTGCACTCTCTTTTATAAGAGAGAGTGCACTGCAGGGCTGCTTACTCTCTTTTTACTCCTTTCTGTTTGGAGTGCAGCGGGGGACGACAGACAAAACAGTAACAGAGGCAAAAGCGCACGAGAGACTCGTCTCTTTCTGTATCTTTCGGCTCCTGCTGCGCTGCAGTTTGTTTATCAAGCATGCACTAAAAAACCAACTAGCCACGAGGCTATAATCTCTAATAAGGGAGTAATTACTCTTTCGCATCCACGCGAACGCAGCCATACGGCTACAGAGCAAAGCTATACAGCTTTCTCAGGAAGTTCGCAGTCAAAGAAAAATTCGTCCTGGTACGGGGTTCGAACCCGGGAGCGCCGCTTCACCGCAGCAGTCGCTCTGCCAGCCGAGTTAACCGGGACGGCAAGCTCATGGTAGGGCGAGAGCGAATTGATCAATAACTCGAAGTGGATGCCAATGAGTGATTACTCCCTTATTACAAATTTACTCCACCTTGCGGGATTCCCCTTAACATCTGACCAACACTATTCCCACCTCGAGTTATCAATTCCCTCTCGCCCTACCATAAGCTTTCCGTCCCGGTTAGCTCAGTTGGAAGAGCGACTGCTCCGGTGAAGCTGATGTCCCGGGTTCTAATCCGGAATCTGGACGAATTTTTCTTTAACTACGAGGTTTCCGAGAAACCTGCATACCTTTCCTCTGTAGTCGCATGGCTGCGTTCTGCGGGATGTCAATGAGTAATTACTCGCTTATTACAAATTTACTCCGCATTGTGGGAATCCCCTGTACATTTGATTAAAAATTTTGTACCGCTTAGCCGAAAATTCGTGCGATCGAATGGTGGCTCGCTGCGGCAAGTAGGCAGATATGCACGCGTTAAGTTCTCCTTGTTCCTAGCTTTTCGATTAAAGAAACTCGAGTTTTAGCTGGCTGGCCTATCTACACCATTCCGTCTGTCCTCCCCAACAGTTGGTAGCTACTGGTAAACGCCACATTGGGTTGAATTTGCGAAATGATAATACGAAACATAATCATCGCATAAAGCACTGCACTCAACCGTGTGCGATTGAACACTAATGAGAGAAAATAAATGTTAGAAATGTAATGTTCTGAATTATCATCTTCCTACCTGGGGACCTCTCATGGTCGGTTTAATAAATTAGCAAGAATTCACAAAGATCCTGCTTGCTGCTAGTTAGTACATAATAAGGCTTGAAATGCTTGGAGCGCGACATCAACGCGCAAGACACAGAGAAACGCTGGCATTGAACTAGACGAGCCGAACAATATGACCCTGCACATGTGTGCAAATAAAATCGGTGCTCGCTAAATTTTAACCAGAGCAAAAGTTTTCGAAGACGGCAAAAAAGAAATTCGGAATGAGAGACTATTGAAGCTCATCAGAGAAGCCGGGTCGAAATGTGCAAGCGTGCCCTGTACTGCCTCTTCGCATAGAAGACATGTTACTCTTTCGACAGGTTATCGGCGAAGGAGGCGCTCAGTTTTTTACCTTTTATTTATCTCCCTTCCTCTTCTTCTCACCGTGTATGCATGCCTAACTGCCGCGTATTAAAGTGCTGGTTAGTGAGTGTTCGTGCATATCTTGCATGATCTAGTCGCTCCAAGTAATTCAAGCCTTACGAACTGTGTTTTTATTTTTATTCTGTACCTTTCTCTCGCCTTAAGCGGCACACGATGTCAAAGGTGGCGCTGATATTACAATTCTTGCCTGCGCAAAACTTTACATATCTCATCCCAGCTGGCGCCCGTCAAAGCTCGTCTCAGGGAGCGCGCCCTCATCAGTTGAGAATGAATTAGAGCGTGCATAAAGCCTTGCATTGACCAATTGCGCGCATTGAAAGTCTCTTTGGGACAGTATACTGTCCCATTTGCGGGATGGTGCAGGTTACTCATGTGAACTGTAATTGTTCTGCTTAAACGCGACAAAGTGAAAATGCGTGCTTCGCCCTTCCGGGAAACAAAACATTTCCGCTAGTCTACTACGCCGATCTAGACGTTTTTTTTTCTTCACAGCAGCACATTGACCCTGCTTTTGAGGTGCATTAAGATGCAAGTCTATGTGTATTAATAACGTGGCCTGCGTTCTTTATCGTCCGTGCTTACTAAAGCACGACACATTTTCAATATACGAGACAAAGCAGTATGAACTTAATTAGAGAACATTAACGAGCACGTTATGAAAAGAATTCTTACTCAATTTAGTTTCGCATTCGTCCAGCCCTGTAATCCTTTTTTATATTTATTTCAAAAGCAATGTCCTTAGCCTCAGAACCGTAGGTGAACTTGTATGTTGTCCAAGAAGACTCCATTGCCAGTGACAAGAACTACAGCTGACACTGTTCTAATGGTGTACAATAAATATTATCTATCAGGCTGCAGCACTGGTATACCATTTATTGAACAAAAATGGCTCAGGTTCAACACGGCTGAACCTAGCAGACGAGCGAAAGCAAAGCCGCCGGTATTTACAGCGAAGAATGATGTGACGTCATTGCTACGTAATCTCATGACGTCACATCAGACGATGCGAATCTCAGCTCTCAAGGTCAAGGTCAAAGGTCAAGTGACCACTGGTCATCGTTCACGTAGTTGCTGGTCATTAGCTATGACTATGCCATACAGGCATATAATGGCTATACGCAGCAAGACGCATAGTCATACATTGTTAGTTTTGGGGATGTGTGCTTGGTTTGATCTTGGTCGGACATCAAGGTCAAACGCGCAAAGACAGACGAAGCCCTAAGTTGTATCTCGAGTAGTAGAGCTTTCGCTCTAAAACAGCTTTTCGTTTTGATCACAGAATTGTTCAATGTGCCAAGTACGGAAATAGGAACCTTTCTGTCTGTGACAGCTAATAACTTTTATCGCTTTCCGCACAGCGAGCATCGCCGACTCAAGTGAGTATGCAAAATAGCCACTTTTACTTTCTCTAGGTGTTTTTATTCGTTGTCCTTCTCCGACACGTTGGTATTATTCGCGGAAGAGGACACGGAATAATCGGAGTCACTATTACTGTGGTGAGATATTATGAGCAGATACATGAATCTGCCTCAGTACTTCAGAAAAGCACATCCCTAGTGCCTTACAAGCAGGATATCGATGTTGTCCTCTTGGTCTTTCACAGTTTTCCTGAGTACTTTCGAAACATGTCTTCCATGTAAAGTAGCATTTGTTCGGTTGACGATTTACGGAGCTTTGTCCTTTAACGTAGTTTTCATAGGCAAAATGCATACCTTCATTACTGCACCCGAACACAAGTAATGCATCACACTTTATTGACAGAGAACGCAAGAAACAGCACACAGGAGGGACGAAACACAGACCGACACGGAGCTATTGCAGACGCAGCTTTATTGCCCTTGTCCGGCCTAAAATGCATAGCATGCTGCTATAAAAAAAGATAAAGGGGAAATATTAACACGAAAGGCATAGCTATAGGTAATCAATACGTGGGCCTAGCGATGGCGCACGATGGGCCAAATATGTGAGCTCTGTTTTCGTCACTGATAGCGATGGCCCACTCAGACAATGTTCATCTGTGTTTTCGGTGAGAACTGCTGAGATATATCCCCGTGGCTTCTTCTTTGCGCTTAGCAATGACACAGGCGTCGGAAAACTCTGACTTGTGTACTGCTTGCATTCTCTAAAGCGGGCAACAGGTCGCCTTCTGAGGCAGTTTTTGCCGATTTGCCGGACAATCTTTTCCCCAATGTGGCAGTACATAGTACTCAACTCCTCTGTACAAGATACAAAGGGATCGCGTTGCTTTATGGGGCATTTAAATTGTTTTGCAGATACGTCATTGGCTTGAATTTAATTCTATAAAGATATTTTGTATAGAAAAATATAAAAAAACAGTTTCGACTTTATGACATTAATTCTTTTTTTCTTTCACATTAGCAACACGCCGGTAAGTATAACGGTGAGATCAAAATCACTGGCGCAGTGATAATTTTAAGAGCTGAAGCTTTTACTCTCCGAGCCGCAACTTTTAAGTTGCGTCACTGGCGTCGCGCTGTCACCTCCAAACCGGAGGTGTGGCATGACGTCATTCCATGCGACTCACCGCAGCTGCTCCGCTCGCCTCTCCGCCGCTCCGACCGCCGGCGCAGCTGTTCTCGCCGCTCCGCAGACCCACGTGACTCCTCCTCTGCTAACCACGTGACTCGCTTGACCTGTATATCGCGCGCCCTCAGTAGTCGCTCCGTCGCGCTTCGCGAGAGCTTCCGCTCGTCTCACTAGGTATAACAGAGTTAAACCACGGCTATTTTTTCTTCGATGGCGGCTGGCATATCCAGTGTCCACTGCAGCCGGATTGATCCGGGGAAAACCTTTGAAAAGTGCATATGCCAACAAGGACCCCGGAACAGAGGGGGGGGGGGGGACAAAGGGGGCGGTCGCCTTTCCCAAGATTTTTCAAGAGGGGGCAGCGCTTTCCCCCTCCCCCGCCCCAGGTCTCCAATTTCTTGCACTTGGATCAGTACTAGTCATAGCTAGTGCTATCGCCGCTTCCTCAGCAGTTTCTGGGAGCGGGTTTTGACTGATCCAGAGGCGATCAAGCGTCCTCGCCCGTCCACCACCGCAATTGCAAATGCATCCTTGTCCTTATACTCGGCGACATCTACATAGACTGCCCCGTTGTACTAGTAGTAATGCTGACCTGATCTTCAGCGATTCAAAAACAGCCATCCGAAATTTGGCGAGGGGCAGAATATCTGTCACAGCGGCGCGGTTGCTGAATCGGGCCACGGAGCGAGGGATTACGGAGACGGAAATTGTCTGGGTACCTGCACACTCTGGGAACCCTGGGAACGAGACGGCTCACATGAATGCTCGAGGTTTCGTCAGCCGAGTAGGTGAGCTGGACGTCCCGGGAAGGTCCACGAGAGATGGGCTGGTATCCTTTCATGACATTACTAATCATTTCAGACTTGAGCGGAGGATTTACCCACCCCCGGACAAGCAATTGGTGAAGGCGCAGGAATGCGTCTGGCGACGATTGCAGACTAGATGTTTCTTCAACCCATACGTATTGAGCAAAATCTACCCGGACATTCAGCCGGAGTGCAAATGGTGTCACGAATTGGCAACCTATGACCACATATTATGGAGCTGTAGCATAGCACCGCGACCGCGGACATTATGCGTGATCCTTTTCTCGAGCAGTGGGAGGCCGTGTTGGCCAGCTCAGACCCGGTCGTCCAGACCAGGGCCGTGGAGTGGGCCACCCAGGTCGCCGTCAGCCATGGGTTGATGGCCATCTGACACGGAATCGTCCACACATGCTCTCTGACGAAAATAAAGTTTTTCCATCCATCCATGCACTTGGATCAGATTTCTGACAGGTGAAACACTTCAGTTCTAGGACTCTTTTAATAGAAATCACAGTGAGGCTGAGCTACTTGGCTTCGTAGCCGGTTGTAAAGCATTTCGTATATGTGTAACCTAGACCAGTCATGCCGCAACACAAGGCGGCTATCTTACCCGTGTACATGATGATTAGCAGAATTTACACAAACTATGCGCAAACTTTTTAATGCAATTGGTCACTTCTCATGCGTATAGCTTCCCGTCTATAAAGCTTCCGATTTCAATACGTTTTATTTTGCCGTGAATCTTTGCACGGTTTGCTCGTTCCCACTGAAAACCGCCGGCATGCGACTTTATCACTTTGCTTCGTAATGCGAGATGCGAGCAAACTTATCTTTAATGATCGTGGCTACCTGAAAATGCTTCCACATTTTTCCAGATTATTGTAGCTGCTTTTGGTTCTTCATCGAGAAGGTTCCTTGCCTCCTTTAAAGTGAGCGCGCCCTAGAACTGCAGGCATTTTGTTCGATCACCGCCGAGCAGGCTTGTTGCTATCGCCGCCGCCGAGTCATTCAGCTCTAAGTGGGCGCGAGTCAGCCGCTTAAACATTTTCTTTTGGAAGCCTTTTCAATGCCTTCCTAACTGATGGAGTGTCGTCACCGCAACGCGACAGTTTTACATCAACCTTTGAGCATAAAATTGAATATAATATTGATTACGTAAATAAGCATTAAGTAAATAAATAACAAAATGGGCTCGAAGTCTTGCCCCCCCCCCCCCCCCCCCACCCCACTCAAAAAATTTCCAGAGTCTCTGTATGCCACCCATATATATCGATTAAGGGGTGACATTTTAACTGTTCCATGCTTGAGCCGCGCCGTGTCTTTTACGCACCTTAGGGAGTTCATCAGTCTGAAACAGGTATGCCTGCATTGAGGCATAGATACTCATTCACATAGGGGAACTTAAGGAAGGGAAGAAGTTCGTAAAGAGTCACAGCTATCTGGAGAGTGCATTGCACTGTCGTATTGCATGTAATCACGTACTAATATAATTCTGCCGCAAGAACTCCAGGAGCCTGCTTCTCATACGTCAAGACGAACAGTTAAATGCAATAAACAGCACTTACGGTAATCCAGGGTGCCTAGCTAGTTGTGCAGCACGTTACCTAAAAAGGTTTCAAGGAGAAATTCGACCCTGTTTGACACGTTTCTGGTTAGCGGAGGCTCACTTCGCATTTTTTTAGTGCTTGTGAAGACCCTAGTCCGCTTTAGGCTGAACTGGAATGCACTTGTTTTACGACTTAAATATAAAAAAAATATTTAGTTGGACTTTTCAAGGTTATATGAGGATAAGTCAGAAAATGACGCGTTTTGCCCCACTGTCCCTAACGAAACAAGGCCGATGCCATAATATCCGGTTGGTCTCATTCGAACGTGTAAACCTTGCTCCATGTTATGTGTCTTACCCTGTATACTGATGCTTCGTCCGGGCAATATAATATAACTGACGGCTATTCAGCTTGATAGCTCCAAGAATGCTGTAGTTAAGCTTGTCTGCAAGCAAGCAAGGCGAAGGACTTTAAGCTGCAGGTGATGATTATGTACCTGCACATCTGTTGGAGGACGATAGGGACATATCGCTTAGAAAGCCCAGCTGCAGGCGTGTATCGTGAGTGCCTGGCGCAGCTGTGCAGAGAAAAGCAGTAGCTGGAAGGGACCCTCCGAAGCTGTAGATGCAGCTCAGCGGCAGCCTCACTGTGCTAGCGCTGAAAGCTAATAAGGAGGGAGCCAAGCCTGAAATGGTGATGATAATGATGGATTTTTATGGCGCAAGGGCATCTATGGCCAAAGAGCGCTATGACGCAAGGTGTCTTCACTTTCTCAAGGTTTGGTCCAAGACCCGCTTCCCGAGCATTTCACTCTAAATAAGCCCAGCACCAGGTCAGGGGAAAGCTTGTACCCATTGAAACACCGGTGGGTGCTCGGCGGCACTGGGGATCGAACCCCGCACCTCCGCATGCGAAACGGACGCTAAACCACTCGGCCACCGCTGCGGTACAAAGCCTGAAATGGTGACAACCTTACCGAGGTTACGAGAAACGAAAGAGTACGAAGTCAGGGCGATGATTCAAAGGCGAGAGGCGCAGTCAAGGGACTAACCCTCGTCAAATGCTGATTGAAGTAGCGGCCGTTAGAGCTGAATGATTTATGAAAGTTTGACGTCATAAACCGACTCGGGCTATGAGGGATGCCGTAGTGAAAGGCTCCGGAAATTTTGACCACCTGGAGTTCTTTAACGTGCACCGACACTGCATAGTACGCCAGCCTCTAGAATTTCACCTTCATCAAGCTGAATGGAGTAGGTCCGTTACAATCATGAATAGCAATGCCACCTGTAACCACGGAATAAAATGTTTTCTCCTAACTCCTCTTAGGGACCAAGAGGAGGAGGACAACAGGCAAAAGGTTTTCCTCGGCCTCCTCGTCTGCTGTCTGCTGCTGCTGCTACTGCTGGGCATATACTACTCTGTCTTCGGATCCCGTGAGCGAATATTCTCCCTTCCATGTACAGGGTGTTCCACCTAAGACTTTGCACAGTTTTTAAAAATGGGCTTTTTGAGTTGGAAGAGCGCTTTCTTTGCCATAGTATTGTCAAGTTGTATCACATCCGAATAGAGCAAATACGTACTAACTAGCTGGCTGGTTAAATAATAATGAAGGCAACCAACTATTAACTCTTTAACTCTATGTCCCGAAATAAAGTTAGTGCAGCAAACAGGGAAAATGCGCCATCCATTTTTATCTTTTCGTGCACGGGGAGCCCGGAAAGCATCCCAAGCAGCCCAAAGGGTCCATAAAATCCAGTCTGAGAGCGCTGCTGTAATAATCTACTTGACTCGGTGTTTGTAGTTTGTTTTTGTAGGTTCCTTAGACGCTTCCAGTTACCTGTTTATTCGTACCTGTTTTAGTCGATTCCAAAGCTGCAGTGAAAAACAAAATTAGACTGCTCAGGACCCATCATTTTCACGAAAAATGGTCATCGCATTGCGTGCTTTGTTTACATTCGTGGCGTCCGAGCTAGAGTCCCATTGGCTCGCTGCACTTGGCTGGTATTGATTCTAAGTGGCCTCATTTTTTTTAATTCTAAACGTATTCTTTCCAAAGGCGTTTTGTACCCGAACTGACTTAGTTTGTTCTGGCTGCGGCGTTGGCCGCATTCCTTCTTCTCAGCGCACTTCAAGCAATCACAAAATCTCACCTAGTCCAGATTCTAGCATTTGGCTCATTTTGAAAAGATAACTACACACACAGCTATCATTTATCGGCGGTTAGAGAAATAGGCACATAACTGGGTTATAGAACTCAACGGCATTTGAGTGTTGTCAACGCATTGCCTCCCTGGCACAGGAAGTGGCCACCAAAGAGCAGTGATTGGCTGCCGAAAATATCAGATGAGCCCCTCAGCGCTACGTGCAAGATCTATATTACATGTTTTCGCTGAGTCGGCAACGATATTAGACCTGCTTGCACCGTCCAGGCGCGAAAGTGTGCAGACTACGACGGAACGCATGAGCGTCCGAAGCTCGAGACGAAAATGAAAATAATAAACAAAATGGTGAGGGATTGGACGCCGTGCACGAAGGCGCGCACACACACACCAGACCCGTTGCCGTGGAAACGTTCAGGCAAACGGCGATGTAAGTGTAGATGCACAGGCTACACCCGTGAAGAAACAACAACGACATTGTGTTCGGCGAGCATGTTGTAGGTTGCATAGCCTGGTGGAACAGCAAGTCCACCTCTGCAGATTCACAGGATTCAGTCAAGGAGGAACGAGTTGTGCACTAGGATGCAAAAGTCATCGTGCCCACATCCACTAATGCGCTCTAAACAGAAAGGACTAAAAAGGGAGTGAGCTTACCTCTATCGCACTCCTTTTTATAAAAGGGAGTATACGCTAGAGGAGAGTTTACACCCTTTTTACACCCACATAGGCGTATTTGTGTTTAGAGTGTGCCTGTGCTGGGCGCGCACAGAGATAGACCTTGCGACGTTGCCTCCTCTGCCGTCGCCTACTCCTAGTACTGAAACCCGTCTACATGTGATCCTGCTATAGAACAAATTAACAGCGCCAAAGCAGCTGATTGGTGCTCCTCACCCGACTGCTGCTGCTGTGTGTGAGCCCGTTGTAAAAGCAGCTGTGCAAATCGAAGACGCGATTGAATCGGTGCTTGCACTAATGAAATGCGAACAGTAGTCATGGTTTTGCACTCACCGCCGCCTTCATTACAAGAGATAGGCACCACAGTGCAGCCATCAGTGCAGCTCACTCGTCATTATCTTTCATCTTTTTTCTCATAATCCTGAATTTCCCCCTACCATTCCCCCGTAATGTTATGTGACAGATCAGCGGCCTTCCTCTCTGCCCTTCCAAACCGTAAAAATCTCTCTCTCGTTTCCTCAAACTCCATAAAAAAAAAACTAGCATAAATGTCATCAGGAAGTACAATATGAAAAGGACCTAGCAAGTATTAAGGCTCGGATGAAGCATGAACGGACTTAAGCAGAGAGTAAACATAGTTAAAAAATAAATCTGCCTAATAAGAGATCATAAGAAACATGTTTAAACTGACTTTCGTATACGTATTTGTGCAGCATTTTAATCATGCATGTCTGTGACTGCATAAATATTCGAGTGGAAGAAATGGAAATCATGGTCGTAATAGAGAAGGAAATCAGTCATAAATGCCTACATAGCACGGGGTAGACCGTCATGATGTTTATCTTGTGGGATTGTGTGACCGTGTGTACTCTTTGTGCCCTCATGTTGGCCGCGAATATACCCGGTATTTCGAAGAAACCCTCCAAAACTTTTCAAAAATAGTTGCTTTTTAGTTAAAGAGAAACTGTTTGCGACATAATAATACCAGAGTTCTAAAATTCTATAAACTGATATAGCTATTACAGCAGACTACAAATTTCTAATTGCGAGTAGGCGCCTGTCGGTAATGGTTAAAAGGTTAACTATTAGACTTTAGCTAATCCTTTTGCTAGCTGAAATGAATCGCCTACTTTTTGACGTTTGGCAACACCGGTATTACGTACTATGCTTTACCTCGAAGACACTACTTCATAAAATTAGTGGCGGCCTTTTCCGAAACACATGGTATACAAGATGTTTTGTCTTTTGGGTCCTGTATTCAAGCTGCGAGCAATAAGGAGGAGGATGGGCTTTAGCCGCCCTGAGCGGTTGGATTTCTGCACGCTACAAGTGAGCGAAAAAAGCTAACCCCCGCTCAGTGAGAAGGTGCCTTTTGTTTGGTGCTTGATGAAGTTATTTCGGAGAGGAATACTTCCTGCCGATGTGCTAATATGCCTCTCTCTTGACATCGCAGCGGGCGATCCTGAAGCGGACGTGACGGAAAGAACAAAACCACCAGAGTACATTTCTATTCCTCCCAGCAGTCCGCCATCCAAGCCTGGTCAGTTTAAACCAACTTTATATCTCCTATTTTTTCTCGCGATCCGGCTGTCGCAATTTTAGCGAGTCATATTGGTTGATCCTGGTTACGCAGCAGCAATATATATTGGCGTCCATACCCAACAGTCCTAGATAAAAGTATTTTTGAGTAGAAAACAGCTTATGAACGCAACTTTTTAAATCGATGTAAGATTTAAAGATAATAATCAATATATCCTCAGATCACCCTACAGCAGTCTTGCATTTTTTTTCTATTAATGCTTTTCCTATTGTCGGATGCGTTCACATTAGTTTGATATAGCAGCCTTCACTGTTCGATGAGATCAGCTAAAACGCTTGAAAACAAAGATTGCGCAACATGCCTGAAGAATAAACCATTACGTTCGATAATTCCATAAGACTATCTTGAAAAAAAAAAAATTGGTTGTTGGGAAAAGGAAATCGCGCAGTATCTGTCTCACATCTCAGCGGATGCGTGAACCGCGTCGTAAGGGAAAAGATAAAGGAGAGAGTGAAAAAGAAAGGAAGAAAGAGGTGCCGCAGTGGAGATCTCAGGAATAATTTCGACCACCTGGAGATCTTTAGCGTGCATTGACATCGCACAGCACACGGGGCCTTAGCGTTTCGCCTCCATGGAAACGCTGCCGCCGCGGTCGGGTTCGAACCCAGTTATTCCGGCTCAGTAGCTGAGCGCCCTATCCATTGAACCACCGCGACGTGTAGAGTATCATACAATTTTTCAATTTTCTAAAATTGTGTCCGACAATGTTGGACATGACACAGGATTTCGAGGGGTCAGGAAAATCAGAGTAGTCAAGATGAGGCTAATGAAGAGTGCCTTACAATTTTAAAATTTTCTATAATTGTGTCCGACGATGTTGGACATGACACAGGATTGCGAGGGGTCAGGAAAAGCAGAGTCAAGACGAGGCTAATGAAGAGTACCTTACAATTTTTTAGTTTTCTAAAATTGTGTCCGACGATGTTGGACATGACACAGGATTGCGAGGGGTCAGGAAAATCAGAGTAGTCAAGACGAGGCTAATGAAGAGTGCCTTACAATTTTTAAATTTTCTAAAATTGTGTCCGACGATGTTGGACATGACACAGGATTGCGAGGGGTCAGGAAAAGCAGAGTCAAGACGAGGCTAATGAAGAGTACCTTACAATTTTTAGTTTTCTAAAATTGTGTCCGACGTTGTTGGACACGACGTAGGATTGCGAGGGGTCAGGAAAAGCAGAGTAGTCAAGACGAGGCCAATGAAGAGTACTTTACAATTTTCAAATTTTCTGAAATTGTGTCCGACGATGTTGGACATGGCACAGGATTGCGAGGGGTCAGGAAAAGCAGAGTCAAGACGAGGCTAATGAAGAGTACCTTACAATTTTTTAGTTTTCTGAAATTGTGTCCGACGATGTTGGACATGACATAGGATTGCGAGGGGTCAGGAAAAGCAAAGTAGTCAAGACGAGGCCAATGAAGAGTACTTTACAATTTTTAAATTTTCTATAATTGTGTCTGACGATGTTGGACATGACACAGGATTGCGAGGGGTCAGGAAAAGCAGAGTCAAGACGAGGCTAATGAAGAGTACCTTACAATTTATTAGTTTTCTAAAATTGTGTCCGAAGATGTTGGACATGACATAGGATTGCGAGGGGTCAGGAAAAGCAGAGTAGTCAAGACGAGGCCAATGATGAGTACTTTACAATTTTTAAATTTTCTAAAATTGTATCCGACGATGTTGGACATGGCACAGGATTGACAGGGGTCAGGAAAAGCTGAGTAGTGGATACGAGGCTAATTAATTTACGGTGTGCCCGAGTAATTAGCAATGGCAACGCGGCTCAGAACTGGACTAATGTTGGCTCATTCGTGGATGAGAGCCGCTTGGAAAGAAAGGCTACGACAATGAAACAAGCAACGAGATATGAATACCTCTGTTCTTGAAAGTACAGTGCACGAAATGCCTAAAGTACGGAACTACAAGGGTGCACTGCGTACATTTAGACACCTGGACTCTCAAGCCGTCAAGGAATTTTAACAGAAGCGCACGTCTTCCCAGATCACACAGCGCCCGAGAAATCCTTGAATAAACTCCAGTGGGTGGGAAATAATCCAGAGCTCTCCACAACGGCTCTCCTCATATCTCGTCTGTAAACTTTAGGGCTGTTAAGTCTGTCGCGCCATAGGCAAATAAAACATCTTTACGTTCTATAATAATAATTGGTTTTGGGGGAAAGGAAATGGCGCAGTATCTGTCTCATATATCTTTGGACACCTGAACCGCGCCGTAAGGAAAGGGATAAGGGAGGGAGTGAAAGAAGAAAGGAAGAGAGAGGTGCCGTAGTGGAGGGCTCCGGAATAATTTCGACCACCTGGGGATCTTTAACGTGCACTGACATCGCACAGCACACGGGCGCCTTAGCGTTTTTCCTCCATAAAAACGCAGCCGCCGCGGTCGGTTTCGAACCCGGGAACTCCGGATACGTTCTACCCTGTCTTAAGTTTTAAGGGCTCGGGGCGATATTCCTTATTTTTATTTTGCCTTCACAAGAAGCGTTCATTGTTCAAACGTAAACAAGGAGAGAATCAAGGCCTGACCGGAGGAGGCGATAAAGCGCGGTGACACGTGGCTTGCATTAGTCAGACAGCTGACGGTTTGATTAAGCGAAAGTATGTCGTAGCACTTCAACTGACACCGATATGTGGCTGAGTAATTTGGAAGCCACGTTGCCCTCACCTCGCATATTTATAAAGAGAGAGCGCACATTTGTGCCTCGTCGGCTGCGGCCGCTGGTGCGAAGCCGGCCACGCATGATGTCATGGGTTCCCAGTATTCAGAAGCCAACCCAACAACCATCTAAGAATAAATTTTCCTATGCTTTTTGAGTTCTCTCGCTGATCAGCGCATGATTACGTGCTCTACGTACGCAAATCAGTCTGGTGATTAATACCAGAACACACTAAACATGTTCGATTCTGCTAGGCGCTTCCTCGGCCTGCATCGTAAAATGAATGCGTGTAAGCCCAAGATACCCGCAGCACTGCTATCTTTGAGGCTGCCTACTAAGGAAGGCACACCTGAAATTGTGCGTGGCACCAAAATTATGCCAGCGAACCGATGCAGTTCTGTGGGTTGCCTTTTTTTCATCTAGACTGTCCTGACCCTAGCCTTATGCTGAATGCTATGGGATGCTAGCAGCTGCTTAGGCGCCGCTGTATGGAATTGAAAACTTGAAGGGCTCCCCGATTTACACAGTTATGCTCACGCTTTAAATCAATTCGGTTTGTTAAGCTTTGCATAAGCTTTTGAGGCTGCCCTGATTCTTAAACGGCGGTGCAGAATAATTCAACACTGTCGTGTAAAAGAAATGGCCGTTCATGTAGCCTAAGGTGAAATACCTATGCTAAGGGCTTTCTTACGCGGAAAACAGAGATCTGAAATCCACGTTCCCACCGAAAAAAGCTAGTTGGCCGAAGCACTATTTGTGGTTCCCGAAAGAACTGGCCATAATAAATGGTCAATACTTTCACGATTTATCCCCATGTGGGGATCGAGAAATTTAACGGTAAAGATAGAGGGATGTTTTCTGTGCTGCATTATGCGTAACTGTGCACATGTTGCTGATATTGACGGCAAATTTAAAAGGGAACAATCATCATTCAAGACAAAAACCTTTTGAAGTCAATTCGAAGCGTCGGATGAAAAGCCGGCAGCTCGTTGTTCAGTAGTATAGAAAGGAATCCCTGGGAATCGCCCCGTTGTTCCGTGGACTGTTTTGCGCAGCGGTAGTTGGTTGGAATCTGCAGCGGAAGTGGTTTGCAACAGTCCAGAGAGAAAGCGTTTCGACATTCCCGTTGCCTGATGAATACGTTTTGTGTCTGCCTTTGCATCCTTTGTGTGCCGCGTGCAGAGGACAAGACCAGCCGCATCCCGAGACCGGTGACAACAGACGCGACAACGACCACGACCACGACAACAACCACGACGACAACTACAACAACGCGCACACGTGAGTACTTCAGGCTAAAGGAAGATAGCTGGGGATAAAAATACGAGCATGGCCATTCCGTTAAAAAAAATGGCTGTGGTTTAGCTCTGGTTAAACCTGGAGTGACGAGACAGCTACAGCTGGCCGAGTGGAACTTGCTCAGTTGAATTTCAAAGTCAGTCTTTCGCCGCTCCGTTTCGCTGGGCGTTTCTTCTAAATCTTCGTCCCACTTGACACGGCGCATGCGCACAGCTGTGTCAGCTTGGCTTTGCCGGCGCGCTGCACCACCGGCAGCAGCAGCTGCTCCGCACCACGTGGCTGGTTACGTGATCAACTACGTGACGAACCACGTGATCAGCCACGGCGCCACATCGCCGGCAGCTGATCTGCACCACGTGACCAACCACGTGACAGCCTGGCGGCGCAGTCACGGCGCCGCCACGCTGAAGGCTCGAAATGCTACCGTAATGTAGCTATCGCTGCAGAAAACAAAAAAAAAACAGCATGCAGTCATTGTACAGGAAATAGAGAAACAAAATGCAATCAGTGCTCTGTATTGTAGTTGGACGTGATGACACTGGTCAGAAATGAGCATTTTAAGAAAATGCGATCTCTGCTTCACGCTCAAAAAAGCACGATTTCCAACTAGCTGACGCAGGTGTCACGCACATCACAATGGGTTGTTTCGACGCCACAAAAATGCACGTCTGCGCGCATAAACGTGCGTGAAATTCCCACGTTTATGTTTTCCGTCCGTGTGACCGCACAGGCTGCAGGGGGCTTCCGCGCAGTGGTTTGTAGCTTCGCCTGAAATGTCGCTTGCGCATGCTGGCTACCACGTTCGCTGTACGACATTTTCGTGTGTAGCGCGCCTAACTCGAGTCGCCTCGTAATGACAGCTCATGACACAAGTCATGAGTCAACACATAAGTCATGAGTCCACGTCGTCCTTCCTCTACTTGTCCGCTATATTTTTGCGTTGGCTCATGAAAGCTCATTACAAGTCGTCTATCGTTTGTAGAATGTCGTCTACGCATATTCCGCAACCCATGCGGCGGTTTCGTGTTTTTTTTTTGTCGTCAATCTTCTCACGATAACTCAAACGAGTATTAAATAACAATTGGACAGGCATCTGAAAAGAAAAATGCCTTTCTTTTTGTCAGAGGAACTGCTTACTCTCATCCACTCGAAACACCCATGCAGAGATAAATATCGCATTTTGTAATAAAACCTTTTAGCGGCTCCCGCCCGCACCCTTTTGAGGCTCTAATTTGTACTCCCTTGTAAGACTTGCGTATGAAAAGTCTTTTTTGAGCTGCAGGCGGCACGAAAAGTTTTTAGACTTTCTGAAACATTCGTCGCATTTTAAGTTTGAGATGATGGGTTTATATCCAAACAGTATAATCACCGTGCCATTTGCAAGAGAAGCAGCAATGCTGCCGGTGTCACCAAGTGGTTTTATTCTGAAAATGAAATAAGGTCTAGCGCTCACTGTGACCCGTTGGAACGCCGCTGAAAGCGAAGTCTCAAAGCTATCGGCGCTAACTGTTGCGAACTCGCTTTCGGCGACTGCAAAATGCCGATGTCTTCTTAGCATGGGTCTCAATCTGTAAGGTTTGCCTCGCTGGGGAGTAATAATAATAATTGTTTTTTGGGGGGGAAAGGAAATGGCGTAGTATCTGTCTCATATATCGGCGGACACCTGAACCGCGCCGTAAGGGAAGGGATAAAGGAGGGAGTGAAAGAAGAAAGGAAGAAGAGGTGCTGTAGTGGAGGGCTCCGGGATAATTTCGACCACCTGGGGATCTTTAACGTGCACAGACATCGCACAGCACACGGGCGCCTTAGCGTATTTCCTCCATAAAAACGCGCTGGGAGGCTGCAGAGGTTTCGGTTCTTTCGCTCCCTCTCAGCAAAGGGACACTGTCGTGGGAAGTGCGAACGATTCTCTCAGATAATTTTCTTCGATTCAGTTCTCTTCCAATCCGACCCTGAGTAAAGTGCCCTCCACTGCTCTGCTTTTGAGCAGTTATTTACAACATTTACAACAAGGAAACTTCACTAACGTCTGTTAAACCACCCCCGAGAGAGGCGCGTCTGTTGGCTTAGTCTACCAGGTGCACTTCAGGGTTTACCGGCAGATGGGAACACTGCGGTGTCCCTGTTAGCACGCAGGGCAAGGCACGCCGTTGGTTAGGTATCCATGGCTTACCCCAATAGCGTGCTTAATGGAGCTCAAGAGAATCGACCTTTTGGGCTGTGCTTAATCATGCGTTCCAGAATGGCGTTACGGAATGATACAAGATGCCAGCACTATTCTTTGACCATCACCATCTAGAGAAGTTTAATGAAAATAAGTAAACAAATGATGAAAACGGAACTACCCAGGACTCTGACACATCAGTGCACATTTTACTTATTTCACTAAAGGCTATACCAGCTGTCATCTGGGCCCATGCTGATATTCTTTTATGAGCTCTAACCCTCCGCACTGGATCAGCCATCAGGCGCAGTCATCGCCAAAATACCTTTAGTCCTGAAGCCCTAAACGCTTTGTGACACATCTGTTCAGAAGAAGTAACGTTGGTGTAATGGATTCACAAACAGCTCAGAATATTTTGGAGCCTTGGTGGTCAGCTATAGAATCTGCCAAGCGCATTAGGATTACTGTTCCATTGACAAGCCTCTCAGCAGCGTAAACACTGGACACCCTCCATGAAATTATTGCGCGGCATAACTTTGGAGAAAAAAATTAGCTCTTTGCCTCCGGGGTATATCGCTTGAAATTAATGGCATATTGTAATATTGCAGACTCAGAAGTAGGCTTCATATGCAGGCTGTTTGCATTAACTCTCATGAAATTATTTTTTTCGCATATATATTGTGTTTCACAGTTTAACCTTTTGCTGTTCAGAACGAATAAGCGATCAATCACAGTCTGGACCTTCGTGCATGTACATGAACGCGTAGTGTATTATGATCCTGCGGGCACCCACTAACCTGCATGCCGTAATTCTTTGGTAAAATAACAATTTTCTCTCTTGTACTTTCCTGGACTTCTAGGTAGTGCTGGTGTCTGCGTCAAACGTTTCATGGTACCTGTTGAACGCCCTTCAATTTAACTCTCCCGCCGCCCTCTGTGCTCGCTTTTTCACTGTTTCTCGCTGAGACATGTCCTGGACACTGTACAGTCTTTCTCAACAGTATACAGCCCAAGAGGTCTGCTTCTAAGCCCTGCAGCACGGCTCCTCTTGCATACTCAGGAATGCTAATCTCTAATCTCGCGAAGGCGGGAGGAACTCAAGTCCTCAACCCTCCAAAGCTTAGGACTGTCTGCTTAACATCTCCGCTGCACTGCTTGGAAGCTAACCCCTTGAGCTGTATATTTTTGACCTTCCACTTGCTCGCCGGTATCGTACGAGGCCCAAGTGCAGGCTGTTTTTACCTGCAGGGATGGATAATAGCTCGTTTACATGATTGGCGCCCCCGAGGAAAACCGAAATGCATGCCTCGCGCTGCCACGGCCCACTTACTGGACAAGCTGGGTTTCAGACGAGCGCACCATATAGAGAACATTGGAGAGAGGTTGCTTTTTTTTCTGCCAGCACTGCTTTCACTGATTGCACTGGGATCTGCGGACCACATCTTGATGTCTCGATTGCTGATGCAGCTTCCACCGGCTACGGGTACCTGGTGTGCACGGTTGGCCGCTCTGCACACGACCCTGCCATGTTCCCCATCAAGGAGGCCCTCTGCGACATCACTGTGTTCACGCACGTGGAAATGTTAAACTCGACGCTCATCTCAAGCACAGGAGGAGTGGCATTCGACACCTTCCTCAAGGTACTGTATTACAGGAACGCTACCTCCCTCTAACACCACCCTGAAATGCTCGCCAACAATAACTGACATGGAAGGATTTCAAAGAAACTCTCGGCACACCCGCATATCGGGTGGCACATACGAATTCTAGGACTAAATTTCCGCTCAAAACTCCCACTGTGAAGATCGTCATGTTCGTATCAAAGCACTTTCGTAGCCTATTATAACCATTCAACGGGTTTCAGACGCAGGGCAGGGCAGAATTTAAGGACTTATAAAAGCTCGCAATTATGAAGTACCCCTGTTTGCCGAAAGTTTCCATATGACAAGTTCCATATTTCCGTACGTCTTCATAACAAATTTTATGGAGTCAGTATGGAGCATAAGAAGTCCGTATGGACTATATGGAAGCACCCATGGAACCTTAAAGACTCCATATGACGTCATGTACACTGTATAGAAATCGTATGGAAAGTATGTGTAATGCTAATGGTCTCCGTATAGACATTTCCATGTAATTTTCTATACCTTATGGACTGAATAGTCCCATAACCCCATATTCCATATTCCCATAATTGTTGATTTTAAAAGGTACCAGACAAACAAGACAGAACACGAAAGAAGATGACAGGCTGAAACGCCCCTTCCTACGGTTTATTGCGCCCATAACACGGGGACAAAAGCATCCCCCTCCCCTTTTCTTAAGTCTCAACCGTGCCTCACTTTATGCCTCACTGCATGCAAGCGCCAGCTGACAATGCGCTTCTGGTGTCAATCAGTTTATTATCATTTGAACTGACAGTGCGTGAAGATCCCTTGGATTCCATTCATAGTTGACCCAAAGACCAGCTCCAACGAGGATGATTGATTGAATCTGCCTCACCACATAAAAGTTGGCTGATATGAAAGCTGGCTGCCTAGACTTATGGACCTCACACGCGAGGTAACAGGCATGCCATTCTTAATTACCTGAAGCTTTCTTGTAGCTATTTTGAGCGAACTATTGTATTCACCTCCCGCCACCCACCAAAAATACACAACAAAAAAGGTCATGCGAATATTGCAATAAAGTACATTAAGTGAAAGAAGGCACAGAGAGAGGTAGAGAGGACTGAAATGCGTAGCGTCTACGGGTATATCAGGACAGATTGATGCACCGAATATATTTGTCTTCTAAGCTCAACTAGGAGAAATAGAACATTTTCTGGTAAAGTCGTACTGGAACACACACAAGAGAAGCCAGTGAACATGCAGCCAACTGTGCAGAGCATACTGAAGTCGGATCAGCGTCTCTGGCTCTCTTAATGATAAAAAGCAGTAAAAACCGCAGTACAAAGCCACCAAGGACTTCCGGCGTCGAGCGGAGGCCTCCAATGGCGAGCAGTTTGCGTGCATTTACCTACGAAAAACCGCGCAAATCCGCCTGTGGCAATAACACGGTCACAAATAATTGTTTTAAAGCGCGCCTATGAGTGTGTGGTCATCCTCAGTTAAGTAAAAATATATCATAGCTTCTTTAACACCTACCACAAACGAAAACGAAACTGTGATATAGAATTTTTTTTTCAATGAGTGAGTGGTATATTATAAATGACACATGCGTACCGCCTGTCCTATTTTAGAGTTCGATGAAGAAGTCTTGTGCACATGATTTCTATATAACTTTGTGTATAGTTTCCGAAGATATTTTTCCCGTATCTGTACTCCCTTTTGCACATAGACTACTCTGCTGTTGCGTGTAATTTTGTTCTAACATCCCTTTTTATAAACTTCAAAAGTGTGCCAGATGTTGCATGCATGCGAAGCCAAGACCCTCTCAGAAGGTCAATTACCTATCTTTTTCTTTCCTTGTGAGCAGTGTCTGTAGTACGCGGCGTGAGGAAATAATAAAGAAATGAAGCAGAAAACAATCACGGAGCGCGAACCTTCATTAATATTAAAGGCACCTCCTACCACTCAAGTTTGAGAGCTGTGACCGCAAATAGAATGTATTATTGCGTGGCAAAACTTATACACGTATTCAACACTCTAGCCATCAACCTAAGACGGCTCTTTTTCGTCCTAATAATTTGTGGTTATGTTTTTCAATCAGTCTGTAATATTCCGTTTTCTCTCAGCTAATCGTAGCTCTGTTATTCCGTATTCGCAAATAGTTCTTATCTCAAATCTCACGTTATCTTCCTTTGCTAAAATTAACCTGTGGCTGCGTCGGAATATATACATATATATTTCTAAGCTGCACGGTGTCACTCCCAGGTTGCCACAAATCGAGATAAGTCCACGCGTATGTCGTTCGGTGTCAGCTTCTCGCCTAACCGGCTGCACATGGACTTGGCGTCTTCACCGGATGGAAAGCGACTGGCCGATCAATACGTGCTGGGAGCGAAACAGGTCTTCGCCAATGCCTCGCTCTCCGTGCTGGGCGTCATGGGTCTCGACCGGAAAGTGGTCGACTTCAAGAAGGAGCAGAAGCTATCCGCCATGTTCAAGGCAAGTTGCCCTGTGCAGTTCTCAAAACCGCTTCACCCCTTAATTACCATTCACCAAACCGGCAAAATTTCCCATTTTCCACCTTTTTAATCATTTTAAGTAAACTGCCAGCGATGTGGTGAAACGCCTGTGGCTTAGTCTCACAAATTAATGATGTAGTGATTCATTACGGGTACAAGATATTATGCTCTTTTCGTGTTTCATAGCTTTCTATCCTCGAGCACTCACAGGAAGGGCCGCTGCAGCAGCTAGTCACATGATCACTCTTCTATATGAAGGCTTCGTGACAGCTTAGTGTGATTCAGAATGTCCAAGCAAACTTTCACAAGCTGCTGCTCTCACAAACTCCTGCACTGTAAACATAAATAAAGCTAAGTGGGAGTAAAAAGGAAGTAAGCTGTTCTCTTGCGCACTTCCTTACATGCGCAGGGTAGGCGTCTTAAATTTCGGAGTAGATTTCGATCTCTAGTTATGCGGAATACTTACCTTTGGCAGCGGAGGTACATTCCCACTTCAAAGCGTAGTAACTTGATGCAGTTAGCAATGGAAGGAGGCTTTTAAACGCGGCAAAGGAGGTACTGAGGTTAGCAATTATAGGAGATCAGAACCTCGATTAAAACCTTCGCAACAGCAAGAACTTCTCATGTTTTGAAGAGGGATTTTATTTAAGTAGACAATGTTAATTGTTCCGTATTTTTAGTGATGACAATGTACCCAATGGCTTGGACAGCATATCCTGCCCCTAAATGGGAGTGCGCAGAGGACAGCTTGCAGTGCAGATACAGAGTGAAGAAAAAAAAAACAATGTGCCGTCTGGCGTGCTTTACGCTCTGATGTCCATGTTGTTATCTGGTCAAACACGGCTACTTGGAGCCGCAAATAACACTCTTATTGTTCCGCGCAGACCTTGGAGACGTACGTGAGGACACTTCCAGAGTCGCAGCTGTTCTTAGGCCTCAGACTGCTGGACAGCGGCAAGGAGCTCGCCTCCAAGCAACAGCTGGCAAAGGACGTCTTTAGGGCCGTCAAGGACATGAAGTAAGTTGCTGCCTGGAATGCGCTGAGCTCTTAAAGGGGCTCTGGAGCACCTTCCGGGGATAGCACATCAACTCGCTATATCACTGCACTGTGGTGTCATGAACACCTGAGCCAAATAATACACTTCTACAGGCAGCAGAGCACCCACAAACATGCGCGAAAGTTGGCGAGCCCTTAACGGCGACTTTTTCATGCTCGCACCCTCCTCCGTCGCTCGCACCTGCGTACATCAGTTCAGAGATGGCTACGTTGGTTAGATTCTTTCTGACTTCAGGCGGCTACCATACATGGTCGCGGCCAATAAGCGGCGTAGCTCCGGCGAGTCAGGAAGCTCCGCCCCCGCAGGTGGGGCCGGCGGAATAGCGCCGACCTTTCAGCGTGCAAAAAGTGACGAGGGAAGAGGGAAAGGCGCAAGGAACGCTGAAATTCAAATTTTCACTACGGTTAACTTAGCTTCTGTAAAGGGCATAAAAAAAATTTTACTGGAGGATATTCGTCAAGCGGCGTCCTTTAAAATCACAGCCATACCGCACCTTCATTAGAGCCCCTTTCAGAGCCCCTCTAAGTAGGAAACGAAACTAAATTTCTATGCATCGAATTAAGAGCTTGAAATTGTTTGGCACTCTGTGCAATTCGCACAGCTAAATTAAAGCTGCGCATGTTTATTCCATGATGCGTAGAAATACGCGAGACAGGAAAATAGATTTCCTTCTAAAGTTGCATTCCCCAAAATTTTAAAATTCAGTTCGCATAATTTTTACGGCAAGTCACGTTAGTGATATGCACAATAACAGTGAAAGGACTTGGCGTCATGAACCACTTGCATGTTCGTGCATACTTCTCGCCTTCACTGTGCGCGTTTTTTTTATCTGCCGTTCATGACTTAGTCCCAGAAACAATAATAATAATTGGTTTTTGTGGAAAGGAAAATGGCGCAGTATCAGTCTCATATATCGTTGGACACCTGAACCGCGCCGTAAGGGAAGGGATAAGGGAGGGATTGAAAGAAGAAAGGAAGGAGGAGGTGCCGTAGTGGAGGGCTTCGGAATAATTTCGACCACCTGGGGATCTTTAACGTGCACTGACATCGCACAGCACACGGGCGCCTTAGCGTTTTTCCTCCATAAAAACGCAGCCGCCGCGGTCGGGTTCGAACCCGGGAACTCCGGATCAGTAGTCGAGCGCCCTAACCACTGAGCCACCGCGGCAGTCCCAGAAACAACGTTTTCCTTTTGCAGATGTCATTCGCTCGTTTTGCCGTCAACGTATGGCTATTCCAATTGGGAAGAGGCAGAGTTTGAAACAACGATAACTTCATCGTGTTTAGTATTAAACAGTGGAGTAACGAGTTCATTCGGTTATGGTATAGGCGCCAAACCAGCGCTAAGATCTTATGCGTGTCGGTCATGGCCTAATCTAGGGCGTCCCCCAGGCACATCGCCAGTCTCTCTGCGTAGCCTCGTTATTTGAAGAGCCCGCCGCTGTGGTTCATTGGCTTTGACGTTCGCCTGCTCGAGGGGATGCTCGAGGGTCTTATCCCGGAGGCGGCTGCCGTGTTTCGATGGAGGCGAAATACAAGAATGCCCGTGTGCTATGCGATGCCAGCGCAAGTCAAAGAAGCCTAGGAAGTGTAAAGTAATCCGGATGTCTCCACTCCCCTCATAGGCCCCGTGTCGCTTCAGGCGTTACTCGCGGGCTGTCATAAGAGAATAAAGACATAGTGTTCTCCAAAGGAACGGGCATGCTTGATTTCGCCTGATATTCGCGTGTACCAGGAGAAAGAGTGCTCATTCTGGAGAAGTCTCGAGGAACCCGCTTAGCACGCGGCATACGCGAGTGTCCAGGCCCAGATTTAGCGAGCGGTTCGTTGTGTCGTTCCTGCCCAGAATCACCCTCCTCATACTCGTGACCCACAACGTGGAAGATTTTGGCAAATCGTGCACTTCCCTGCCGGTCAGCTCGTGGTCGCCCAGGAGCTACAAGGACGCCACAAAACCCGCACTAGTAAGTCGGACCGTAGTCTTCCATGGGATATAGCGATGGGAGAACACTTTTAACCGCCGACTGGCAGCGCCTTCGAAGTTCAGTGAATTTCTTGCAATTTTTAGTCCCTTGTCGCTGCTTCCTAGAACTTCTTGCCCTTTCTTTTAGGAGACATGTGTTCACGTAGGTGCCACACTAGCTTTTCTCTTCAGGTAGCCCCTGTAAAGCTCCTTTAGCACATGTTACGCCTTCAAGAGGCGATCTGACGCACAATGCCACTGCTGCACGCAGGAGGAGATATTCAAGTTCCTGGAGTTCGGCCTGAAGGGCGAGAAGCAGGTCGAAGTGACGCTCTCGTCCACGCTGGCTCTCATGACGTACAACATGCTTAAGAAAGTGACGAGTCCCGTGAAGTTCGGCGAGCCGTGCGCAGCGCGCTACGCCCAGCCCTTCTCCGTGTACTGCCTCGAGAAGCCGCCCAGCGAGCAGGAGCACAGCGACAGCCTGACCGCGGTGGGCTTCAACGACACCCTGCTCTTCACCTACGAGACGGCGGCGACGGTGGAAAAAAAGGCGAGTGCGGTGTCGGCGCATTTGTCCCACGGGACGCCGCCCTTTGTCATACTGCTCGACTGCAGCGACGCCTGCTGGGAAAGCCTGAGAAAGAGAGGACACGACTGCAGTTTCAATATTCGCAATAGCAGTCCGCCGACACATTTGATGCCGATGAGAAAAGGAGGACGGTGAAACACTGAATAATAACGAAAAAAATTGGAGCGGACACTAAGCTTCGCCCTAAGGGTATGACGCGACAGCGTAATGGAATATTTTTCATATATGCGGGTGGTCCTTCTCTGCTTTACACTCATAGATCACTGGTAGTCCTCATACCCCTCCTGGCGCTGTGGTGAAGCGGTTAACCGATGTGCCAGTTTACCCTACGATGGCAGGTGCTCCCAGCGGTGGGCCTTGTGCGGCTCAGGTTGCTCTTCCCGAGCGACCAATCATTATTGCAACTGCCACGTGCCGCGGTGGGCAGGTTGTGATGACGCCGCAAGGTCACGCGACCTTGGTGGTCCACCTGCCTCCTATAAGTTGCTCTCCGGGCACCACCTGCCAGAGTAATTAATGCTCGTGATCTTTCGCTCACAACACCGACGACGCCGACGCCGGATTTACTGCGTGACGTGGCCTTTAACGCTATCGCATTAATAATTCATCGCGTTTTGAAGAAACACTGAAGAGAAAGTCAGTTTTGCCTACGTCGATTTATTTACTGCTCCTAGTGCCAGAGGCTGATTTCAGTGGAGCGATTGCTTAACCAAGGAAGAAACAAAAACAAGGGTAAGAAATGAAACACGAGTATGCTACTGCCAGTGGCCGTTTTCACAACAGACTGTGATGACGTTAACACTTTTTTACGGGAATCTTCGAGGCTAAACCGCACCGCCAGCCACTTGAATTTCCGATCATAAAGCTCATAATAGTTTCAACGTTGCGATTTTCGAGTCCCGTGGCGGAGTTAAACAATATTGCTTCGTGTCAAACTACAAATTTATCAGCAATTAAATCGTTTCTCTGCCGCCGAACGAATCAAACGCAGCTACCAAAAGCCGGAAAATCGAGTTTTTGCTACTAATAGCAATGGCATACAGTTGTATTTTTTAGAAACCCGAGGGTAGAAGGTTTAAAGCCACGCCGACACAGTAGCTACAATACAAATATGCCGTCAAAATATCGTCCAGTAGAAGCTACACTTTTATCAATATCTTGTCTCCTATCCTGAAGCTGAGTTTTCGTGTTGGGGTCAAATGTAGCGGCCCTAGATAGAGTCAGAGTAGTGGATTTGAAAGTTCCCAACAAGTCAGAAACAACGGTTATGTATGGACAAGAACGCATGTGGGAAGTGTATTGAATTGATAATGCAACTTCAGTTTCGGCAAGAACCTTTTCGTCCAGCTTGCAGCAAGATATAGAAAGGTTACAGACCTGTAACGAAAGAAGAGCTGGAATTGTTAGTAATTGGGCAAATCAGAGTCTTTTGGGAGTTTTTTTTATTCATTTGAGGAAGAAATCATACCGGATATTTTTTCTGCTCATCAGGTGGAGCTCATCATTGAGCCAAGGCCCCCTCTACTGGCTGCGTAATTTCCCTTGTGGGCGCTAGATAAATAGACATTTTACATATTTATATACTTACATTGCTTCCGCCTTCATTTTCGAGCATAGCAGGTAGCGACGGGTTACAAATCATAGTACATATTCACAGTCATCTGCAGAAAAAGGGTCACAACAAAAAGTTCCGCGATAAGGGACCCGAGAACACGATTAAATTTTGAATGGAACAAAATAGCACTGATTGTTTCGTAATCAAAAATAACTTATCACGGCCCACCTTAGACGCGCAATACAAATCACGCTTCACCGACTTCGCGGAATACAGTTTGCTGATCCCAAACTACGCCCAGAATGGAAAGGCACAGTTCATACAGAAGGGGCTTGAGCTTCAAAAAGCAAACTGCACCGTAAAGAAACAAAAGCTGCTAAGAGAGCTAGAATAAAACGCGAGAGACCTCTAATCCTGTTTCAAACTCGGTGAAGAAACAGGCACATGTGATGAAGGGATCCAGCTGGTTATATTCCTGTAATTCCAGAGTAAAAACGATAGGCGGTGCTACGACAATCGTGCTCGGTTCATCCGCAGTCGTGCTTCCGCTTTGTTGAGCGCGTCTGAAAAAAAGGTAATGTATTTGTTAATGTATTAGGAACAAATATTAGACGAGCTTGTCTTGCTGTAATATGCAAAATTCAAAGACCGGAGGCACCGAGTAGGTTGGTGGGGAATCAGTGTGTTTGTATTTATTGTGTACGAAGCATGTAGGCTCTCGCGCAACACTTTCTGATTTTATGGTGTTATTAATTGTGTCGAAACCATACATTTTTAGCCGTGGCCTTCGGGATATTGTGCAAGTGTACAAGTTTGATACGTCCAAATAACAGCCTCAATCATCTCTTTAAAAACAACTTGCGTATACGGCAGAGGCTGTTCTTCTGAGCTTAAAAGCAAGGCTGACGCCTAAACATTTGTGTGCTTTTCTGTCAACATTAGTGTCTTTAATTTATTGCGAATTTATGCGGTTGCTTGTTTTTAGTTACTTCTATTGCCGCGGATTTTTTAACATTGATCGAGATCTGTAACTATGAACACCATCGGCTATTACGTCCACTGACCTCTCAACTAGGAAATGCTCCTCGGAGTTGCTGATTTCGCTCTAAATGAATCTGTCATCAGCGAATAGTTTAATATTGCAGTAATATTATACAAGGTGTTTCACCCAAGACTGTAAGAAATTTCAAACTTTTTTAGTTGGAAGACAGTTTTATTCGGGATAGAACTGCTGTGTTGCAAGACTTCAGTGTATAGAAAAGACATGCTACTAGCAGGCTGGTTCAAACTCAGGAAAAACCCGGGGCACTGGGCGTCACCTCTCAAGTCTCGGAAGGGCGGTGCTTGCTTCATAACAATTTAATGTTCTTAATGCAAAGACTGACGGATTAAAGGAGCGGTCTTGATATTTATTGAAAGTTCTGAAGATCACTTCAGTTATGAGCGCAGCTAAAAAGTCGATACATACCGGACTTCACTTTTTTTTTTCAACCAAGTCTCAATACCTGATCTTCTGTTTAGGGTAATTATCTCTGAACAAGAGACGCAACAGCGGGAGGTGCCTTGGTTGCTCCGAACCGTGCCTTTCCGACATTATGTTCGATAACCCTTTTCTGTAGATAACCAGCTTCGGTTCCTATACTTGATGCTCGTATTGGAATAAAACGCCATTTTCTGGCGGTACGCGCCCCACTGGCGGAAGAGTCTGCGCGCATTCTTTTCTGCACACTCCAGGCTACTAAAGCGGGTTGCATGAACCATGACTGCTTGATGTTCATTAAAGCTTCTGCTCGCAAGAAAGCCATCCCGAATCTACTGAATTCTGACAAACGTGACACGTGATAATCAGACACAACTAAGAAATGCGGCATTTAAATGACATATCCGAACAATACAGTATGTTCAACAAAGCTTAGCATTGTTTCCATCAAGTGTCTTACCCAAAAATATCCAAAGGAAATCCACGGACGCTCCAGCCAAAAGCGCCGAGACGTTACCCAGTCACGTACCGTTGACGTTGATACCGCACCTTGTACACCCCAGGATGAAGAAAACAACCTTGAAGGGCTGGCGCACGACACTAATAAAACAAGCCCACGACTCCATGTAAACGTGTAAACTTTTATAAGGCTCAAGGCGTAGATTGTGGCAAGAAACATAGACAATGATTTACAATGGAAGGATGCAAATTCATGAAATATCTCTATCTGCTGGTAAGCCACACGCAAGGGAAACTGTGCGTTAATTACCAGTTTATAACTAGTCCACTGAAAGCGACTACAATCGCTACGAATAGTGCCCCCCCCCCCCCCCTTGCTGTGCGCGTATCATCTGGGAGGTCTCCGCCAATCCAGGAAGTGCAAATTTTTGTGAGCACGACGTCCTTTGCCTAGTTTTTAGAGGAGGTCGCTTTTCTCGACTTGCAGGTTTCGAAAATGGGCCTTGTCGCTACCTGGTAGCTGTTTTATACTCCTGTTTGGGTTTCTTTGATGTCGCTTGTATGCTCCACTGTTCTGATTTTGCTTTGTAATCTTTCTGTTGGTTACTAATTCTGTTTTTATTTTACATTTGTAGACGTTCAAGTTACATATCTATATTTTTCGCCTCTTAGCAGCAGGGCCGCCATACCTTGTTCCGCGCGTTTCCCTTTCCTTGTCTTGTTCTCGTGCGGTTTTTAAAATAAGCCACCAGATTTTCCTACTGAAAGTTTCCTTATGACGAGTTCCATGATTCCATAAGTCTCCATCAGAAATTTTGTGGGGTTACTATGGAACATATGGATTTGGGATAAACTATAAGGAGGCACGTATAGAAATTTGCGGACTCCATATGACGTCATGTTCCTTGTGTATAAATCATGTAGAAATTATGTAGAATGCTTATTTATTTCGTACACACAAGATATGAATTACCATATATTTTTCCTAGCTTATGGACTCCATATTCTCATATTCCATGCGAGCGGCTCTAATGGAACGTTTCATGAGTGGATGATGGCTCTGTTGATGTTTGTTGCCCTTGTTGCAGAATCTTTCCTTTATAAAAATGGTCTATGTACAGTATATAGATTTCTTATAGAGTCTATTGCTTTCCTGTAGATATTTCTTTGAGTCGATTCATAGTCTATAGACTATCTATAGACTAAAACTCTACTAGAAGTGTATAGCCTTGAATCTATAGATAGTCTAGGGGCTGTCCATATGATATTTATTACCTATAGACAGTTCTCTACAGTCTGTCTATAGAGAGTCTATATAGTTTATGGACAGAAGTCTATAGACTGTCTGAAGAAATTTTTGTAAGGGTTCGCTATATCTCAAGCATGATCGGTCGCCACTTATGCGTTTGGCACCTTAAAGTGCACTAATCATAAGACGGAAATTTCTGAGGATGTGATCATTGCAACACACAATGCATGACTCTCTCTGTTTATCCTCCCCTGCTGCTCTTCTTCCGGCTGCAGATGCGCCGATTTGTGATGCCCTTGGACGACAAGGTGTTCAGGCGCGTGGGCTGGGCCTTCTTCGACCTCGCCCTCGAAGTCTACAACCATAGCTTCTGCAAAGTCAAGAACGCCTTCCCTCATACGTTCCCGCGCCTGGTGGCCGCGCAGAAGATCCTGCAAGAAAACAGAAACCGGAAGTTTAAGCGTTGAAAACAGATCGAATGATGGTAGCAGTTGCTTATGTGAAGGTATGAATGAGTGAAACGTTTTACAATAAGTGAACAATGTTGTCCATTAACCAGGATACTTATTTCTCAAGTAAGGGCAGGAATTCTACGAATAGAGCTATGAAATGCAGTATTTAAATGACATATTAGAACAATACGGTACACTCAATAAAACTTAGCATTGATTCCATCCCCTATCATTATCACTGCACGGCTGGTACTGGCACTGGCCAATTGCTCAGTTGTTCGAAAGGAAGGCTTCGGGGTTGCCGTAAGAGTAGTGTTCAAAAATCTTTAGCGGGATCTCTCGCGTTATAATTAGGAACTGAAAACAATCGTGGTTTGCTCTGGTGCAATGCACTCGGGTGACCGTTCAGGGTGAACAAATGAACTAAAGAAGGGATGGAACCACAGCTCTCGTGAATCATGTGATTTACACACCAAGCGTAAACGTTATAAAATTTTGATGTTTTGCGCAACGCGTTTACAAGTTTAGGTATTGGGACAAGTAATTTTCGCGCAACAGCACATTCGCAGGCAAGGAATACCTATCCACGAGAGTCATAATCAACTGTAGCAGCGAGATGGGGAAGTCTTTAGGGACAGGGTTGCCGCAGTTGGCGCGGGATAGGGATAACCGGCGAGCGTCACGGGAGGCCTTTATCCTGCAGTGGTGGTGGTGGCGGGTACTTTTGAACATACACGTAAATTTTAAGGCGAAAGCTTTATATGGCCCATCAGTCAAAATTCGGCGTTGACCGACCGTCCACGAGAAACTGCAAGAAAGGCCACGTGACCTCATGACGTCACCAACAGTGCCTATACATCATCAGTAATGAAATAAAAATAAAATATCCTCGGAAGTGGGTTCTGAACCCTGGCCGCGACAGTTCAGTGTGACGTCACCAAGGTCCTGGAGCCGGATGGCGTCAACAGACCGGAAGCGAAACCGGAAGGGACGTGGTGGCTCGGTTAAAGCGACGCTTTATATCTACTCGTTCGTCATGTAGTCTTTCCTAAAGGTCTCCACCCTAAGGCCATGACCTCAAGGCCTTCACCAGACATGCATTTCATGCGTTACTAGTGCTTATGAAGTAGTACCAGCTAGTAAACATAGTTAACTAGTAGCACACGATGACACACAAAAGCTTTCGCATTCACAGCATGTAAGTAGTCTTCAGTGCCCTGCAATTTTTTTTTCAAAGAAAGGCGGCCTCAATATTCTGGTATTTTATTGTGAGTGCTTAGTTACTGTTAAAAATTCAGACTTTGATGGCCTTGACTTAAGGACTTAGACGTGCCACCGGTACGATGAAAAATATAGGACATGAGTGAATTTAAGAGGAAACTAGATCAGATTTTCGTTTGACACAGGCGGCTGCATGACAAAACTTATTCTTCAGTGAATGATAGAAGGATGGAAAGGACAAAGACACGGGCCTGTCTAGTGGAGAGCTAGCCACCACGTCCACTGCCAGCGTGCCATAGAAGGAGATGGGGGAGGGAGAAAAGATGAAATGGAGGAAAAGAGTAAAAGAGGGGGAAAAGAGGGGGGAGAGGAAAACAAAGCAACGGAATTAACTCGGGTATCTGATAACGGCAACGACGTACCCACTTGGATAGCTTACGTTAAAGGCGTTTGTTCTAGTGCTCGCAAATAATTGCGGCCTTAAATGCATATGTGGGTGCCTCCGCCAGCTCAGTGAAAGGAACAGCGCAAAAAAGATGGAAAAAATTGGAGTGGACACTTAAGCTCCGCTATAAGGGTACGATGCGACAGCACAATGCGTAAACTCCCATATACGCAGAAGGTGATTCTCTACTTTACACTTATATGTCCCTGGGAGTCCTCAAACCTTTCCTGGCACAGTGGTCCAGCGGTTAAGCAATGGCGAGTATTCCATGCATGTAATGTTATGTAATGTAATGTAATGCATGTAATGTAATGCATGTAATGTAATGCATGTAATGTAATGCATGTAATGCATGTAATGTAATGTAAAACAAAAGGGAATGAACTCACGTATCTGATAACAACTACGTCCCCACTTGAATAGCTTACGTTAAAGGCGCTTGTTCTACTGCTCGCAAATAATTGCGGGTGCCTCCGCCAGCTCAGTGAAAGGAATAACACAAAAAGATGAAAAAAATTGGAGTGGACACTTAAGCTCCGCCTTAAGGGTATGACGCGAGAGCGTAATGCGTAAATTCCCATATACGCAGAAGGTCATTCTTTACATTTGTATGTCGCTGGGAGTCCTTAAACCATACATGGCACAGTGGTGCAGCGGTTAAGCAATGGCAAGTATTCCATGTGTGTTATGTTAGCGACGCGATTTAGGAAGAATTTACAGCACTGGAAACGAATTCAGCCGAACGGGGGCCGCCTTTTTTTACCGGATGTTTGTCTTCATCCTTCTTTCACCGAAGAAACGAAGCGCTGCCTATAGTCCAGTTTTTGTGAAAACTGTCTTTTTCGGCCGGAACTACAACAGGCGAAGCGTACTGTAGATTTTTGACCAATTCAATCAAGAACCCCTTCAGAACGCCAAGTCGATGAAAAAAATGGCTGGGGTTCAGCTTGGCTTCAACCTTGCTATACGAGCGAAAGCTTTGTTAAGCATGGCCTCCACTGTCTCAAATCAAGTGTCATGGTCAACGTCGACGATCAAGGTCAAAGGTCAAGGTCAGGTACCCAATTGTCATACTCATACGATCACGTGGTCAGGCTACCATAACTTGGGCCATACCACCGAGCAGTTAGGTCTGACCTTGTGAGGCATTGAAGGTCATTGTCGATGTGGTGCCCACTGCCTCAAATCAAAAGTCAAAGTCAAAGGTCAAGGGCCGAGGTTAGGTACCCAATGGTCATAGCGTTGTGATCACATCGTCATAGTCATGTGATCAGGTGGTCATATTACCATAGCTTGGGCCACAGCACCACACAGTCAAGTGCGGTTTGACCTTGTGAGGAATTGAACGCCATTGTCTCATTCACATCGAAATCGGAAGGAATGAGTACCACGAGCAGGAGAGTTCTCGCTCTAAAAGACCGCGGTATGCCACACAACGTTAGTGCTTTCCGTACTTCCAAAACGCCTGTGATGCGAGCACCCCCCGACTGCTACACAGCGCTGGGGCATGGTAATCACGCGAAAATATTCGAAATACTTTTCACCTTCTTAAGTACCACAGTAGGCCTGGAGCAGTATTTCAGCCACCAAAGTTTCACTTCATGCCGCCCGTAATCCGTTCATTGCCAACGAGATCGGCTTGAGGAAGGCTCTCGGGGCCTGGAGCACCTCTCCACGTGGGAAGAATGAGAGACCCTGTTTTGCTCCGTGGACCCGGGCACGCACAAGATCGCGGCGGACCGGGTCGCCAACGTCATAGACTGTCGTGTGCTCATGAGTGTTCGATTGCAGTGGCGCCATTCGCGGGCCCAGGGGCCTATGTGCCCTACCACCCTGGAGTTAAAATTTGACAAAAACAGAAGATGCCGACCAAAAGAAAGGATGGGACGACGTTTCGGCTCATCCCATCCTTTCTTTTCGCGACCTAAGGCTGAGCGCGCTGCAGCGCGCTTAGCCTTGAAGGGTCGTTGCCACGGCTCTCTCCAGACGCAACGCCATCTGCTCCTTCTGCAGCGCGCTTAGCCTTGACTAGATTAAATGTATACAGCTCGACGGTCCGAAATTGTGCTGGTCTTCGAACGAAACAAGCCACGCACATGAACCATCTTGTAGAGAGAACTTTAAGGACCAACGGTTATCTTGCCTTATCATTACATGCCCTGCCCAAGTCCATTTGCTCTTCTTGATTTCGACTAGGATGTCGTTAAAGCACGTTTGTTACCTCACCCACTCTGCCCTCTCCGGCCTCTTAACGTTAAACCTACCATTTTTTTTCCACAGCTCGCTGCGTTGTCCTTAAACTGAACCCTTTCGTAAGCCTCCACGTTTCTGCCCCTTAGGTGAGTGTATCTTACCGGTACAGCACTATTTTGTAATTATATGGTTTCTGTTCACCTTATCGAACATTCGTTGGGCCCTTGTGAAATATTATAAATAGATTTTGAATAAATCAGTGAAAATGTGGCACACAAAAAGATGCATTGGCAGTAAAGAAAGAAAAGTTCATACCAAGCGCGTGTCGCTAGTGAAAAGAAGAAGAGGTGTTATTAGCTGCCACGATCGCTTTCTCACCAGCTCTGCAACCAAACGAACAAGACTGCACTGTCATATATTTGAAGGCGCAACGACGACCACCAGAAGGACGACGCCACTGACGATCACAGCAAGGTGAGTACGTGGCGCTTGAGCCTGATTAGCACAATTATCCGCTTCTCCGTTCATCCTTCGTTTCATTAAGCATAGGAACGCACGCTTCTACTATACTCCGTTTCATACATAGCGTGCAACGCTCTTAATGCTAGCACGTTCCTGTTTCTCTGCTTACCGTTATACTCCGACCTGTCTTGCTTTTCTTACGGCCTGGTTGAGGTGTCCACCGAGAGGTGAGACAGTTACTGCACCTTTTCTTTCCTCAAAACCAATTGCCTTCTCTGCGCGGCCTACACTCGCGATCAAGAAGTATTGCGTTCCTTGTGATGAGCGAAAATAAACGAATGCCTGCTTGTTTATTAGGTGATACATTTGCAAAGAGCTTGATTAAATGCACTCTTACTGCTGACGACCCAGTGTCGAATACTCGTGTCTTAGACTGCTCGACCAGACTCGACGCGGTGGCTGAGTGCATGTTAAGACGCTCGTCTACTGAGTCGGAGAACCCAGGTTCGAATCAGACCGCGGGCGGCCGCGTTCCGATGGAGGCTAAACGCAAAGGCGCCCGTGTGCTGTACGATGTCAGTGCACGTGAAAGAACTCCGGGTGGTCGAAATGATTCCGGAGCCCTCCACTACGGCACCTCTTTCTCTATATATGTGAGATAATTACTGCGCCATTCCTCAAAAACCAGTTTTCATTTCACTCGATCACAAAACAAGTGCGGAGTAACACGTCTCCCTTTATTTTTTCATGGGGACTAGTTCGTACCTTTCATAGAGTTGCACGCTATGCCATCGGTCATATGTCGTCTATGCGTCGAATTTCAGCGCGAATACGCGAATGGTTTAAGCGAGAGAATCATTTTGTAGTGCTTTTCTAGCGTTGCCACAGTCAGCACAAAACTGCCATGGCTTCAAGATGCGCTTACTAGCAAACATTGAGTGATGGATGCTTAATCTCAGTTTTAAAGCTTTCAGAAATGACTTCTCCTTACACTGAAGCTTGTACGCGGGCCGTCAAAGAAAAAAAAATACACGAACAAGCGACGAGGGCTGAACCTCTGCTGTTCTAGAGCTGCTCTTCCCCGTAACATGCAAAAGTTGAGCAAGGGTCGGCATGAAGCAGTGTGCGATTGGAAACCTTCTCGTGTTTACGTCGTCGTGTAAAATTTGTGACAGCGACAGTTGTGCGTCGTTCACCTAGAGTTGCAGAAAGGAACACTGCGTTAGGAAATCGCCCCAACTCTATCGCCCACCGCGATCTCTCTCAACTCCTCCGGCTCCCTTTCCCATAAGAGAGAGAGGGAACCCACTTCTAGGCTTAAGTGACCACGCAGGTCTCTGCACAACCGCGCTTAATCGCCGAACCATCCGGCAACCTTTCCATCAGACACGCCATGATGAGGGACGTTTCCGAAGACTAGAGCACATTTCGAGGAGCTCTGCGGAGGTAGCTGTCGTTGTAAAAATCAAAATGGGACAGCTATTAAGACTCTCGAACGAAGCCGCAGACCACGGGACAACAAGAGATAGGGTCACTTATGTGAAGCAAGATGAGCGCTTTTTGAATTATTTTGCCATATAAGTGGTTGCAAAAAACTGAAAAAAATGCAGGAAAAGCTCGCGCACGTGTTTTGGCCGGCAGTCTTTATACCCACGTGAAAGGCGATATTCTTTAAAAAGCGGACTAATAAAAAAACATCGACACCACATTTAACAATTTCATCCCTTGTGGTCTCCCCCGCTAACATTTCTGATCCCCCGCCCTGTGGTTTATCCGGTCGCACAGCCATGGACTTCCGGCTGACGGAGCCCCGCCTGAGCCCCCAGCAGCAAAAGCTGCTGGTCCGCACCGGACTGGTGCTGCTCGCCCTGGTGGTGGTGATGACCACCGTGCTCCTGGTGCTCACGCGCAGCCACCGGGAGAGGGAGCTGAGTGGCATGGCCTTCAAGGGCGCTCCGCACCGCCCGGCGCAACTCTGCAACGCCACCTCGTGCCACCTGGCTGCAGCACTGCTCAAGGCGAGATGCTTAGCGTGCTTAACGCTTGTTACGCTCGCGTTGCGGAAGTGCGTCACGCTTTTGCTTTTGCGCTTACCCCCGCCTCTGAGCATGCACCCTGCGGTTGAAGGTAAACTAGGCGAAGGAAGGGAGGTAACTTCCTGCGAAACGACGAGAAGTGGTGACACTGCAATCCTAGCGAGTAGCTCTTCTTCTGATTTTAGAGCACCGCCTTTCTTCGTTTCTTACGCTGTTAACCGCGCGGTTAAGTGTTAACTGCTTCGATAAGTACACTTCTACCGAAAAGAAGATAAAATATTCCTATCCTGGCCCTCTTTGCGGCTTCCGTCCACGGAGGGACCTGGATAGCAAGGCTGGTTAAAGTTTGCCTTGGTGATAATAAAGAGAAGTCATAAGTGTGTATACATTCGCAGGTACAGCGTATACTGCACACATGAACGCGTTGGAATGCCCTATGTGTCCTGTGGCATTGAGTGTAAGATTGAAAAACATGCTTTAGAGGCAAAGAGTTCTTAGTACCTAAGATGTATCCAGGAAAAAGAAAACAGCAACAAAGCGGAACTCTGCGCGCGCGTTCTGTGTGTCTGCTTCTCGGGCTCCTCTGTTCTTGAAATCTTGCCTCCCCGCCAGGTGCGCTCATGTTGGGTACCCGTGCTGCCGTCTGTCGTTGATCGCAGGAGACGCTAAGCAACAGCGGCAGCCCGTGTGACGACTTCTATGCGTTCGTGTGTTCCGGCTGGCTGCGACGACCCTCCTTCGCCAGCACCTACGACACGCAGGCGGCGCTGCTCGCCTGGCAGGCGCGAACCAGGCTCAGGGGCATGCCGCGGCGTCCGCCGACGACGGTGCCCCGCGCCGGCACGAGGTGAGGATTAAGTGCACGCTTCACCCTCTCTCAATTGCTCACCCTTACTCACTCAATGATTCAATTAATCTATCAGCCATTTTTTCTAAATATCAATCAATGAATCATTTATTAATTCGAAAGCATTACTAGGCTTTGTCAGCACCGGAAGTGTCCGCAGACTGTGAAAGAAAGAGTGGTGTGGTGAAGTATATAAGGTCAGTGATTACAAATGTCTTCAAAATCATTAGTCGTTATTAATAACCCTAATTAACGGTCATAATTAAGGAATTGAATAATTACACTGAACAATGATGTTGATTAACGGGAGTAGTTATTGGGGGCGATTAATGAGGGTCGTTAATTGGGCTAATCAGATCATGTGACGCCATAAGTTGTGACATCCCATACGTCTGAAGATGTCATGGCTAAAACCAATAGGAGTGAAGTAAAAACGGAGCCCTGAATGTTGGTATCTGAGAAGTAGGATGATATGCAGGTTTTCAAAAGGTTCTAGAACATTTTATATGACGTCATATGAAGAAGAGCTACCAAAGTCGGCTAGGAGCCACCAACGTCGCGGAAAACACTAATGCTTTCACATTTCTCCAATGCAGTCTCTGCAGTGCTGTCTAAGTTTTTTGGTGATAAACCCAGCGATTAACGAATCTACTAAAAATTGCCAGGACGATCAAGAAACCTAATGCGAGAAACGTGCTAAAGCGGTTGGGGTTGCCCTGAATAATTACTCGTATGCTTTTACTCTAGCGAACGCGTTTACTCTAAGCCGAGGCTTCACTGTAGCGACAAGAATTTTCTGAATGGTGCAACTGGGGTTGGGCGATGGATGGCGCTTTAGAAGGAGGTGGCTTCACTTGGCAACGCTTCACACAGATGACGCCGGCATTTTCGCAAAGTTCCACTGGTACTGCTGTCGAAGTATAGCAATTTGTAACCTATCTCGCCGTTCGAGAGTAGCTATTAGCATGAACTTCATAGCTGGAAAGGAGTACCGAATCTAGGCCGGCTTTGATATATAGACGCATGTGGTCTTCATCCGCCTTCATTCTTCGAGCTAGGCATCACTCGTGGTTATCCTTGGCTGCGTTCGCGGTGTGAGGAACTTCCGTATATGCCGCTTCTCTTAGCTTCACAGAGCGCTTGTCTTCCTTGACAGATTTTTGTTCCTTAACCCGACCGCGGCGGCCGCGTTTCGATGGAGGCAGTGCATGTTAAAGATCCGCAGGTGGTCGAAATTATTCTGGAGCCCTCCACTACGGCACCTCTTTCTTCCTTTCTTTCACTCCCTCCTTTATCCTTTCCCTTACGGCGCGGTTCAGGTGTCCAACGATATGTGAGACAGATACTGCGCCATTACTTTTCCCCAACCAACCCACAGATTTTGGCATTTTACTTACCTCCAGGTTCAGCCGCTCCTGCTTTTCAGGGAATGCAACGTTCTGGGTATCCATTGGTTAATTGGTTTTTGGGAGGAAAGGAAACGGCGCAGTATCTGTCTCATATATCGTTGGACACCTGAACCGCGCCGTAAGGGAAGGGATAAAGGAGGGAGTGAAAGAAGAAAGGAAGAAGTGCCGTAGTGGAGGGCTCCGGAATAATTTCGACCACCTGGGGATCTTTAACGTGCACTGACATCGCACATCACACGGGCACCTTAGCGTTTTTCCTCCATAAAAACGCAGCCGCCGCGGTCGGGTTCGATCCCGGGAACTCCGGATCAGTAATCGAGCGCCCTAACCACTGGGCCACCGCGGCTGTTTTTATCCTTTTCGTGGACACCATTGGGCGCGCGAACCGCACAGCATCAGCATTTTTGGCAAGGAGGATTTCAAGGAACATTCAAGCAACCTGCACTGTTTTGCGGCCATATGATCTCATTTTTTCACAATATTTCCGCGATACCTGGCTTACTTAGTGACATTAAAAAGGCCACTTTGTGCTGAGCGGACACCACTTCATGGGTGAGGGGATGAATGGTGTAAGAAAACGGGATATAGAGTGTCTGCAGGTACTTATCACTGCACTGACTTTGTTCATGTTGCCTATTTCAAGATATTGCCGGTGACAAAGAAGTCCGCAATGCCACTACGTACTAGGAGAGTTAGTACGCCTGCATAACTGAAGTTAGCCAAAGAACCAAGCGATGTAAAAAATAGGTAGACAGAACAGGTATACAACGCAACGTGTCCTGTCAAGCTCTTTCTTTGTGCTTCCATCCTTCGCTCGGTGTCATCTCTCAAATCTACAGTATATATTGCTACTATAGCTTGCCTTCTGCGTGCTACAACACAATGACATACCACATTCGCGTTCAAATGCTACCATGACTGCTAAACCAGGCTTGTCAGGGAGAGCGCACCACCACATCCAAAATATGTGGCTAGTGGCTCGTGACTAGTGGCTAGTGACAGTGTCTCGTCTTTGGTCCAGGACTACGGCGTCACAGAGGCAAGAACTCCTGGTCACCAGCAACCACCGTCCCGCGCCCAGCTCGGCGAAGGCGGCCGCGTTGTACAACGACTGCCTCGCGGCCTCCATGAAGCACCGCGTCGACGCCCTGGCAGTCTTCCTCAGGGACGTCGGCCTCGGCTTCTCCAACCACGTCAAGAGGCCCGTCGAGCTGGCCATCAAGATCGACCTCTACTACAACCTCAAGGCAAGGCATTGCGCTTTGCTGGCTCAACAGTCCTGTTTTTCTTACCTCGATGCTTTGCTTTCCAAACTTTGATAAAGCCTCCTTACGGATCATTTCCTTCAGCACGAAACAGTTATGTTAGTCTTTTTGTCACCCGCGCTGTCAAAGTCTTTCTAAGACATGATTCCATGAAGCGAAGTCGAAACCATCGCCTATTGGTGCTGATAGTGAATTCGTTGGGCAGCTTAATAACAGAGGTCCTTTGGTTACGCCCTGTACAATTTGACTATATCGCTTCCAATTGCGTGAAGATGCCCACTGCAAGTTCTACCTTGTACCACTGCAGCACTGATCCCCAACTGATTGGATGATGGCTACCTAAACGGAGAGAAGCTTCGAGTAATAATCGGAATGGCCCAGAGGAGACAGATTACAAATTGAAAGCAAAGAATTGAAAGTAAGTTGTCATGATTAGTGGAGGCAAATAAGAAAGTCAATAAAGAGAGCAAGAGGGTAAGGTAGCAACAAATTCGGGGCACCACTTCAAGATGCGCTGAGGACAACTCTCACTTATTGTTCTCAGTAGCAACTAATTACTTCGCTCTTTCTGGCTACGTTGACGTTTTTCCGCCAACAAAATACGCTTTTTATCAGCGGGAAAGGTGAATTTAACAACCCTCCGACTAGGCAGTTCGAACTCTTGGCGTCCTTATCGGAAAGGGTAGGTTGCCACCGTTCTGAAGCGAAGGGCTGTGTAACGTAGCCTCTGGGACCTGAAAAAAAGTCTATGAAAGCATTTCACGTCCGAAATCAGCCGCAGATAGCGACACCTGTATGTCGTTTTTAGGTTCTTTCTAGCTCATAAAAGCTACGTTTTCGGTGAAAGTGGTCTCTGTGAGTAAAACGCATCACAGATATAGGCTAACTTTTATTAGTCATCAGTGTCCCTTTAACATCATCATAGCATTCTTTGCTGTTACTAGCGACAGAGTTACTGTCCACAAGGTATGCCGGAATTACTTCACTACCTCATCGATTCACGAGTGGCAATACAAAATCAGGCGTATAAAACCACAGCCGAAAAGCACGTTCACAGTTTTGTAGCCGACAAAGAACACGCTGTGCTCCCACTTAATGCGCCCTTGACACCGGCTTTTCTGCTGGAAAGTGAACAATGGCGGCGTATTTCGCTCATTCCATGACGCCCAAATGCTCTGCTGTGAGCGCATCATGAGTAGCTAACGCACTCCGGCGAACCGCAGACGCTGTTCGACCTGCGCCGGCACCCGACGTGGCGGCGTCCCGACGGCCGGCCACTGCTGTCCATGGGCCGGAGAGCGGACCTGGACTCCTGGCGGCGCGAGAGGGAACACATGCGCCGCCACGGGGCCTACCTGGAGTTCGTGCAGAGATACGTCGTGGCCGTCGTGGCACACGTGTGTACCCGTCCCGAAGCAGCACTGTTGCTCGCTATCTATAGGGTTATAGAACGGAATCCAAAGGAACGGGAACGTAGCCGAGGTCTGCAGACAGTCGTGTGGGAAGATGGGATTGCAGGATCTGCTGGGGATGCGGTGGCTGCCACTTGTGCAGGAGAGAGTTATTTGAAAATGAATGGGAGAGTCATTAGTCGTGCAGTAGACGTAATTGGTATGATGATGCTAATGACTATAATAAGTGTGTTCTGATCGAATTCAAGAGCATAACGCCTTTGTGGGTCAAATAATTTACATCCTCTTAGTAAACCTGAATGCAGTCACCCTGAACCATTCCGCGTCTGCTACTACCTCCGTAATCAGCGGAAGAGCGGGTGCAGAGAAGAACTATTCGCTAAACTTTTTTTGGTTCAGAAAATTTAACTGGCAATGACAAAAACGGCGAACATGTCTTCCCCATTTTCTTGTCAATGTCTTTTTGCGCCGTAATATTACGGGGCGTATTTTATTAATGACATTTTGAATTGATGCGCTGCACTAAGGTCATATTGTGGCCAGTTCATTGTGAACACGGGGTTGACATTAAACCTTCTCAGGTTAAGCCTAATCAAATGTCAAGAACTGTTAACTGCCTGTGCTGGTCGCTTCGCGAGGCTATATTAAAGGGTCCTTGTAACACCGTTCGAGCATGTAAATCTCTCAATTGTGAGACTGTGTTATGAACATACGAGGCAAATAATAAACTTGTACGTGCACCACACGACCCACAATCGCGATCGATAGTTGGCGTGTCATTTGCGGTCAATTTTTTTTAACTCTCGCCCTCCTCCGTGTAACGCGCCTGCGTATGCTGGTTAAGAGAGGGACATTGGTCCGATTGTTTCTGACGTCACACAGAAGAGTGCCGTGTTTTTAGCGTGCAAAATTGACGAGAGGAGAGGGAAAGACTCGAAGATGCTGAATTTCAAATTTTGACTGCAGATAACTCAGATTCTACATGACGCATTAAATTCTTTTTTTTCTGGACGACATACCTGAAGTGGATATCAGCCATACTGCAACTTTATTGCATGTATTGCAGGTCCCTGTAACAGTACTCTACAATGGCTTTGCAAGAATCTTCCTCAAAACTTTCGCAGTGCCAAGGATTCTCTTAACTTTAAAGCGATACACAGTACCTTGTCTAGTGGCCTTTATCGATCATAATCGATGATCGTCAAATTTCTGGGTGAGGCGGGCAACATTTTGAAAACGACCCAGGTCTAATTGTAGACACCATCTTAATCTGTTTTAAGCAAACTGCGTTTGAGGCAGAGAGGTGCTGTAGCCGGATATCGAAGATGACCGTAATATGCTTCGATTGCCTTCTTTTGTAGAATGATCGAATTGTTATGATTGTTCTTAGTCGCAGTGTTCCATATAAGAATACAATAAGACACTTTAGAATAGAAAAGTGCATAGTACAGAGACAACTTCGATGAGTCTGGCATGACTTGACAAATTCTATAAAGAGAACCAAATGTTTTACTCTGATCAGATACAGGACTTGAAACATTAATATTTCAAGAAGGAGCTTCGGCAAACTAAAAACCCAGGAATTTGACTTCTGACTCTTTCAGTTATTGTGCTCCCATATTGAATATTATTTCGTAGCCTGTAGTGATGTTGATGGGCCTAAATATAATGTACTTAGTTTTCGTAAGGTTTAGGGTGGGGATTTTTGACTGCAACTATACTTATAACCTAATTAGGCAAATATTAGTAATGCTTTCTACGGCAAGCTGTGAAGAGGCAGTAAAAGAAAGGTTCGTGTCGACGGAGTCCATTACATGGTCGGGAGAACCTAATATTTGGGATATATCATTAATGTACACTAAGAATACCAAAAGTCCTAATATGTAGCATTGCGGAACACCTGTAGAAAATCTCTTGAAAAGCAATTCTTATAGTGATTGAGTATTGTACCTTTTGCTTGCATTATTGATAGCGACTTCGTGAACTACCTTTTCTTCGGCCATTCTTTGTCTACGTGATTTCTATAGCCCCCCCTTTTGCCCCCTCCCAGCCATAAATGTTGGCCTGCAGTATTTTGACATAAATAAATACTCAAGAGAAGATGCCTCGCCTTTTTCCCTGAATGTACCCATATCTTAATGATTAAATAAATATAGGCTAGTTTGTTAATAGCGTGGCCTTCCATCGTTGTGCATTCGGTCGGAAACTTGGACACAATGACGGCGCACCAGCGTTCTTTGCCGTTTCGCTGTTGTGTCGAAATTTCGAAATGTGCAGCGACGCAAAAGCATGCTGAAAAAACAAATAATTGGCAGTGGTTTAACTCTTCTAAACCTGGTTAGACAGAGCGAAAGCTTCAATATACTTGGCTACGCTTGGTTAGACGCTTGAAACGCCTTGCAGGCGTTTCAGACACACTGCCAGATGCACTCTCATCCACGACGAAACTCCGTACGAGAGAGGCGTCGCCTCGTTAAGCGAACGCCCAGTCACGTGCATAATCACGTGACCACATCTGGCGAAGCGCCGGTCAGTGCATCGCGGTCGGAGCAGTGGCTGCAGCTGCGGCGAGACATGTGGTCTGACGTCACCGCCACACTTCCGGCGCTCCTCCTGCTGAAGGCCAAACTGCAACACCCGATGACCATGGCGAAACGTGTGTAGTGGAGCTCTCGCTGCGAAAGCTAATCTCTTCTCCATCACGCTCTCGGCGCAGGAGAACGCGACCGAAGAAACAGTCCACGACGTTGACTTCATTGCGCACCACATCATGTCCACGGAGGAGTCTGTCCTTGCGGTGTCTGCGGTAATCCCCGACGAAGACCCCGACCAATTCTACGCCATCGTCCCGCTGCTGGCGGATAGCGGACCCTCGATGTCGTCGCCGCTGACGCTGAATAATTTAAGCGAGGCAGCAGTGGGCCACCCGGCCATGCTCGCATACCAAGACTTTTTATTCGTTGAGGTTGAATCCTCTGACTTGGCCGCCTACATCACCTGGGAGCTTGTGCGATGCCTCGGACCACTCGCTGACCAAAGGTGAGTCTTTGTGCATCATTTTCGCTTCAGGTAGGCTTTAAAGCGGGTGCGTCATCGCAGGTTTCTTTGAGGTACTGTTCTCGACAACGGTACCCCACCGGAAGCACCCACCTTAAAAAAAACAGGGCAGAAATGCAAATGTGCAGTCCAAACGATACAAGATTTGAAGATAACATCTTTGTACTGGTTTGCCCTTAGTTATCATATTTTCTGCGTCTCCAAAGCAGACACAAAAACACAGAGAACGTACTGAGGCATTGCAGTGTTTTCTGTGTTCGCATCTACTAATACAGGAGGCAGTGAAAGGTGGCGGATGATATTAGGATGTTAGAGAGGGAAAGGAGGCCGCAGCCTCCGCAGGAGCGGTTAAGCGGAGAAACGCGGAAATCTGTGCCCTGCAGCGCTTGTACTTAGGTTGACGATTATGACTGGCACTGGATGGCCAGTTCCTCTCTTGCATTGTTGTAACGCCGACATGATTCATGTTTTCCTTACAAATTGCAGGCTTTCGTACGGCACCGCTGAGGCCATCTGCTTCGAGGCCGTGTACAGGCTGATGCCGTACCCTAGCGTGCTGCCGTACATGGAGGAGCTGGACTCTTACAGCGGCTGGGAGGAGGCCGAGCTCATATTCAGGGACGTCTCCGAGGCTATGGTCAGCTTCATGAAGAAGCAAGGAATCAGGCTTCGGACCACGTGAGTGCGTTTACACTGGACGAGAACATGTGATTGCATCCATTGAAGAGCCTATACTCGTGGACAGCCTTCTGTGGCATTTCAAGTCAAGGCTGGAGGACCGAAGCGCAAATTCCATTTCAAGGCAGAATAGTCCGAAAGACCATGGGGATGAGGCCAACACATTTACATTGAAGATTTTGCAACTATTTCGTGCTTAACAAGAAAGCGACCCCTGCAGCCGCTCTTCGTAATTAATAAAGTGTTGAAAGGCAGGAAAGAAAGCGGCGGTCAAAGGCATCCTGTTGGCGACCGAAGCTGCGGTCTACGGAGGAGGGTTAGAGTAAAGATTCTTCGTTTACTGGCTGGACATCTTAGCTGATTGACACGGAGAGAAAGACCCTACTCCTCTTTCCCGCTTATACTTAACCTGCTACCACAGACAGTTGTCCACGAGTAAAGGAAACTGTTGAACGTAACCATTTGTCATGAAATACCGCCTGTCTTTAAGCAACTGCAAGCCTTGTCCCTTTTTAGACAACCAAGTCAGTAAAAAGTGAGAAAAGCCTCTCTGTAGACTGCGTGCTTCGTATCCTCTTGTTGATTAAACACTGAAGCATACTGTGACTGTGCATACTGCTGAACACCGTGATTAAAAAAGAGGCACGGTTTGCTGTGCGACTATTTAATCGGCGACTATTTGTGTCTGATTTTCCGGAAGCATACGTGTTTATACCTACCTGCTTTCGTGATCGAATTATGTTTCACAATTTGGTGCAACGTGCAACTGTAGTCAAGATTATGCTAAATATATGAGAACCCAAAGTTCATTTTAAGCTTGGAATAAGACAAAATCTGTTCAACTTACTTTCTTTGTACTATTTTGATTTGCATACCATTGACTTTAAGTTAACTTGCATTTACTCCCAGACGGCGGCGTTCTCACTCAGAAAGTTGGTCTTTAAATAATAAAAACGTTTTTCCAGCCTAATTACATTGATATAGTCTCATGCTTAAATTTTCTGAGGACATCAAAAGCAAATGTAGAGCACTAACGGTTCTGCATTAGGCTCGAACAGGCCCGCGATTGGTAATTCTGCTTCAAAGCATGAAAACAGCATATTTCTTTGTCTTCTTCACATCAAAATGCTTTGCCCAGAAGCCTAGAATCGGCGGTCACCTCGTAATCAGCAGTAGACCATTTCAGGCGCATCTTTGTCTTTTTTTCGGATGTCGCTACAGCAGTCGGTGTGGCAGAGCGAGTGATGTTAAACGAGGAATTACTTGTCTTGCAAGAAAAACTAATACTTCTCGATAAAACCCCGTGTCTGTTGACCGCGTTGGTTGTGCGGTAGTTTGATTTCCAATCCGGCTCAATTTAAGCGCGAAAGAACCGATGCCGCGCTGCCTCTCATTCGGAGTGGAATGTAGGTCCTCGAAATAAGGAATACGTAGATCTTTCGCGCTTGCAATGTGAGAAAAAAGTCACTTGAGAGAAGATGATTTTGGCATACCTCAAATGGAAGTGGATTTGCAATACAACCTTGGTCCGTGAAGTTCCGAGACCGAGACCATTAAAAAAATGCGTTCAACTTTGCAATGATTTGTGCAGCACCCCTTCGAAAAATTCTGATTTGCTGTTTACACACAGCTTCCAACGCTTCTTGAGGTCATGGAAACAGTTGGAAAACGCTTCTTTTGGCAGGGCTGTTAGCTCCTTTGTCGTGGCGTCTTGAATGGTCTCCACGCTCCCCATCCAGTGACCTTTTAGGGCTCTCTTCACACGATGAAACAGGAAAAAATAGTATGAGGAGAGGTCAGGCAAGTATGGCGGATGGGGAAGTACAGTAATGCTGTGCTTTGCGAGAAATTTTTTCACGCTGAGAGCAGTGCGCTGCCTTGCGTTATCGGGGGAAGGCTCCATTGTCCAGATGCCCTTTAGTCAGGGCAAGGGCGTCGCAGTGCATCATGCATGTGTTGGAGCATGTGGATATAAAACTCCTGATCCACCGTCTGCCCTTGTGGGACGAACTCGTGTGGTGTGGTATGACACCTCTGGCATCGAAAAAAACTATCAGCATCGTTTTTGTTTTGGTCTTGTGTCATCCCCCCCCCCCTTTTTTTTCGACGCCGGAGAGTTTGTGGACTGCCATTCGGCGCTCTGCCTCTTTGTTTGAGTATCGTATTGTAAACACTGTGTTTCTTCTTCAGCAATGATGCTGTAGACGGATGCAGCATACTTCTCTGCCTCGAAGAGGAAATCGGCACTCACTGATGTCCGCGTGGCTTTCTGGTCCTGTGTAAGGGATTGCGGCTCAATTCTGGCATTCAGCTTTCGTTTCCCATGTTCTCGTGCAAAATTTGGTGGCATGTCTTACTAATGTCGAGAGCATCTAATAGCATGCGGACTGTAGTTCTGCTGTCTTTCTGCACGATTTCTCTGATCCCAGCCACGTTGTTCTCATTCCGTGAGGTTGAAGGGCGCCCTTGCCTTGTGTCGTCTTCCGCCGACGTTACCCCGGAAACGAACCTCTTGTGCCTGTAGAAAACTCGCGCCCACAATAATGCCTTGTTGCTGTAAGCGTCACGAAGGAGCTCATACGTCTGTGTGGCTGTCTTGCCAAGCTTCACACGGAATTTTGTTTACACGCTTTTCGAGGTGGACGTCCATGTCTCCACATTCACTCACCGTAGAATGCGCAGACGACTAGTGACAACGTATTTTTCTACATGTATTGCCATCTAGCGGCTGCTACAGCAATTAGCATAAATAGCTCAGGTTAGCCCGAAAAGATGTCGCTTCACATACGCATCAACATTTCTAGAGAAGATAATAAATAAGTCTCGAAACCTTATGGACAAAGGTTGTAAACATAAGAAAAGTGCCACTCGCAACATAAACAAACCCTACAAGTTTAAATTTGTTTGATAACAAAACTAACATTTCGCCCCTCCCGGCAGCGAGTAGGCGACAACGAGCGCCGTGCCTTCAAATCAAGTGGTAAACTTTATTCCTTGTGTATACCTTGCAAGATTTGAAGCCGCAGTGCCAACGTGCGCTCCGCGCTCTTTAATAATGTTATTGGCGGCACTTGTGCACCTCTATTTTATTGTTTTCTTTGCATATGGCCTTTTTCTCATCCTGCCTTTCCCACTATCTGCTTTTCTCTAACACCTAAATGTAACGAACAGCTCAATCATATTTTCAGCGTACGCCTTTAAAGCTATCGTTTTCTCAAGAAGACTCTTTCAGAGGCAAAGCATTCTTTAAAGGAGGCAGTGCTACGGCAGGTACGGCATATGAGCTTTGGGTGCACAGAACCCGGATACATCGAGCACGAAGGCATTGCGAAATAGTTAAATATATTGATAATGCGATACGATAGCGCACTCCTCGCTATGCGTGGCTAGGAATAACTTGCTCACAGTCGAACTATTGAATAATTGAAAAAGGGATTCTAAAACAATTCAACCGCGCTCCACAGCTCTGATACTACTAGTGCTACCGTTACTTCTTACGACAGTGACTGTGCCCCAGCCTACGGATAGCTACCCTAATACAGCTTAACCCTTACGAAGACTTTTTGGATATACGATTTATGTTTACATTTTCTGTGTGCGCCTAAAGAAATACAAAAGAAAACTTCTTCAAATTCCTTGTGTAGTAAAATTCGATGTGACGCTTTTTGTCGCTCGCTCGATGTTTTTTTTTTAAAGCAACAAAGTGATTGTTGAAATTTTTGAAGTCAAACTTCAAGTACATTTTTAAATCGCTCAGAGAAATTCCTGACCTTGGCGATGAGGCCGAGTGCATTGAAAACTCCGTTATCTCACCCATGAGGAGAAGAATATGGTGTAACGCAGAGTCAGAGACCCACGGAAAAAAAAATCTCATCGACGTCGTCTCAGTTCGCTTGTGAAGACAGGTTGCGGTGGCAAAATCTATTGCATTTTTGTCTTTTCTATCTTTTAAATGCTGCATTTTCAGCTACAATATGTGCCTAAAGAACGCGAATACAAAAATATATATTAATTAAAATTTTGCATACAATGTTTATTTCACTTCACAATTAAGAATCATTCTTTTATTCGTGGAAGCATTTTTCTCAACACCGCCTTTTTCAGCCATCCTATTATGTAGAAGAAAAGGCAAATGTCCTGCCTATTACGTGTGGCAAAGCTTAAAGCATTTTACATCAACTAGCTCTAATGTCACATTTCCCATCACACGCGGTGGTTTTTCCTTGACAGTGCCCAAATATTGTTAGCTTTTCTAGCGGAATCACGATGCGGTCGATGCTTTGGAATCTGCTCCCTGCTTCCAAAGAAGAGTGGCAGCTCTTTTTGAACGTTAAAAACGCACAAAAATGAGTGTGCACAATGCAAGCCCTGCACATGAAAAGTTGGGAGAGTCCTTCACCTACGCTGGTGGTCGCAAGTTTTTATACGGTAACTTTTAGGAGTTGCTTCACAAAAGAAGCGGTGTCTTGTACGTAGGAAAAAGGCCATATATAGGTTAATGTGGCTTGGTCATCCATATTAGCGAGGGGTAGTCATTCGATATAGTCCAACTTCGATTTCTACGTCAATATCACGGGTGCAGCGAAGCCAGCTTTCGGCTGCGCCTTCCCACGGCCACCCAGCTGGACACCTTCTACGCGGAGCTACAAGTGGAGGACGACGACGAGGCTTCTGGGCAAGCGGATGTGGAGGAGCGGCCTTTCCTCCACGCGTACCTGGCCTCGCTGTCCCAGATACGCAGCAAGGAGCTCTTCAGCATCGTCCACGCCGACGCTTTCTACCCGGTGCCGCCGCCTAGAAGCCGACAAGTGCAGGCGAGTGTACCTGACATTTACGACACATCGGCTAGAGGAAATATTCACAGGGACCCCTACTACCATTGTGCGTAAAGGGTGCGGTAGCATTACACGCTGTTGATGCCTTTACCTTGACTTTTGTTTCATTCGTGCGTGGAGGCGTTTGCGGACCCTTACCCATCCTTACGGGTAACGGAGTGGACTCCAAGGGACGCCAAGCGTAGCTGGGAGCTGCAGAAAGTTAGGTGGGCGGAGGCGATTAAGAAGTTTGCGGGCATACGGTGGGCGCAGCTGGTAAAGGACAGGGTTAATTGAAGAGTCGTGGGAGAGGCCTTTGCCTTGCAGTGGGCGTAGTCAGGCTGGTGATGTTCATTATGGTGATGACCCGTCGGTCTGCACACACGCAGACATCCATTCGGGTCATATAGCAGGCGGTCGGAGGTTTTCCTGAGAATGATGTTGACGATGATACCAACTTTATATTCCACCAGATAAGGAGGCCCCCTACTCGCCGCCCCCAGCACGCAGGCCTGGGTGACGAGTGCCGGGTCCTCCGCGGTTAGAAGCAGGCAAAGAGGCCTTGTCTCCTCGAAGGTATCTCGAGGTGACGACACGGACGTGTATAGTTAATTCCGGTCTCGTGACGTCACGTTCCTGCAGCCATTCAGCGAAGTTTATTACCAACGACGTATTTTTCCCCCGTTGAGGCTTCCAATGGTATTTCATTGAACATATTTAGATACACAAGCGAAGCGGTGGTCGCAACTGCAGCGAAAATGCATCCCCACTGGCTGCCTACAAGGGTCCCTGTATTCTACTGAGACTATTTTCGTTTGCCGCATCTTCCTCTTTTTGCCTTCCTATATTTCCAAGTTCCCCTGGACATCATTATAAGATATCCTGCTACTTACATGTCTGTGAACGTAGTGTGCACCTTTAAATCTCAACTATACGAATTAACATCTACTACTCACTCCACGTGGAACTTTTCCGGGCCACCAACCAAACAAGAACTGATACTGGTCGACGGGTGAACGACGTAATTTTTCGGTAACGAGGTATTACGGCGCTAACGCAGTTATTTCTCACCAGAAAAAGTTCTGAAAGAATCGCCAGAAACGCCTTATTGTCTCAACTTTTCAAGGACCGACATCGTGGAGAAGATACAGAATTACAGAACACATTCTACACGCATGATACATTGCAATCCCCTCTCCCCATTTGCCATGCATTCCCGCTTCCTCCTGGACTGTCTGGGTGTGTTTCAACAGCAACAAATACTCCCTAAGAGACAGACTTTAAATGAACAACAACCGTAGTTAGTCCCCCTAAGTACTAACTATTACGAGGACTATGTATATATGGTGCAGCTATAGGCTCTACACATTTTTCGCCTGACATGCAATACTTTTATTCTCCTTGTCTTTGTCCTCCTCCTTAGTTTAGTGTCATCTCTGCACGACGTTCTATTCACGCAGCTCAACCTGCGGTGTGCGCAGGTCACCCAAGACGGCGAGAGCCGCGTTCCCCTGACGTGGCTCTTGCCTCCGCGGCTCGGCGCCCACGTGCCCCCTCTTCTCAACTACGGTGGCTTCGGCCTAGAACTCGCCGCAGCCCTGCCCCGAGGCGTGCCACTGTCCGCATCGTGGCTCGAGTGCCTCGAGCGACTCGAACCCCGCCTGGCGCTGCGCGGCCACAACGACGGCCCCGCGCGTCTGGCGCTCGCCTCCGAGGTGGTGGTGGCGTTCGTCGACCGCCACCTCAACGTGAGCCGCCCGATCTTGTTGCCCGGCCTGGAGGAGGTCAGCGAGGAGATGCTGTTCTTCGTCAGCGCCTGCGCGGGCATGTGCGCCAAGAACGACCCAGAGGCCTCCTACCGCTGCAATCTGGCCGCCAGGAACTCGCGCCTCTTCGCTCAGGCATTCAACTGCGCCGAAGGGTCGTACATGAATCCTTCGGAGCGTTGCTCATATGCTAACTACACTCGAAAAGGATAGTAAGAATAAAAGACATTACAATCCGCAGATGTTTTCAAAATCGTCCACTGTACCCATGGCAACGTACAACAGACACGTTGGTGCCTAAATAGATTAGGTTATCCAAGTGACCTTGAGCAAGAATTGAGAGGGACAAGCAATTGAAGACAAAGGAGAAGATAGCCTCGGTAGGAGGAGGCACTCTTCAATAATCCCTGGAGGTATTCGCCTGGTAATTAATTACCTGTCGATCTACTCCAGATGGCGGTCATGAAACGAATCAAATTCACACCAACTCTCCGCTGCCACACATACACTCACAATCACATAGGGTTCTCCAAGGTTTTGACGAATAACGCCACAATTTTGGCTAAATTTAGTAGCTAACACAGTAAAGGTGTAGCTAAGAGTAGTGAACGCATACTCTGCCACGTTAATCACAGTACTGATCGTCTCAATTTTTTTTAACTGTGCAGTCACACCAAGAGTATCATTTGTGTATACAGATTTTTTATTTGTCTATTGTCAGTCTGGTTCCACCCACTGACTGCAGTACAAAGGCCTCTCGCATTGATCTCCACCTAACTGCGGTAAAGCGTTCCGCAGTAGTTTTCCTTATCTAATCCGCTCACATGATTCTGTGCGCACCCTGCTTAGTTTTCTTTCTCGTGGAATCCACTGCGTTATGCAGGTCAACCGTAGTGTGCTCTCTTCATTAAGTATGACCCGCTCAGGTGCATCATGTTGTCTTACGCAGAGACGTCACTGACTCGAGTTCGCGGTCTAATACATGCAGCTCTCTATGTTGTTCGTATGCTACTCTACTTTCTTTTCCGTAGGCATTGCGCTGCCTTCAATCATATTTCAAAGCATGTAGTTAGCCTCGACGCTTCGGCTCTGTGCGCGAACACCCGCTGGATACAATTTATTTGATTATTTATTTCAAATACCCTCATGGCCCTGCAGGCACGTACAATAACACAGATGACAAGAAATGGAAATACCTTCGTATGTTAGAGCACTACGTATGGCTCATTGCACTGAGTATTACAGATTTCAGTAATTGTGCACATCCAATTCATGCAAATCTAGAAGAAAGAAAACGATAAAAGAGAACAAAAACAAAAACCAACAAGGCAAACTACAAATCAGCGACACCAAGTTCATGCTGCACTACGAACCGAAGTGCACACATGTCATGAACGAGAAAAGCAGGCACATAACTTCTTTTTTAATGCTTGAGGTCATTGAATGCCACAACTGCTGGGAAGTGATTTCGCTCGGATGATGTAAATGGAATGAAAGAATTTAAGCGAGCGGTAGTGTGACAAGGTGGAACGCCCATTTTGCATGGATGGTCAATGCACAATGACACATAGGTGGGTGGGAGGAGCATTTATCAAAACCGGATTCAGGCTGTAGATCTTAAAAAAAGATAGAGTCGTGAAATTTTTCTGTGCAATGAAAGTAATGGTAGTGACAAAGTGTTTTTCATTAGTGTGGCACGATGTGCGGTCATCATTGTGCAGGATAAAACGAGCGGCACGGTTCTGAACAGCTTCCAAAACAGATATAAGTGGACTATCTTGAAGGTCCCATATCGACTCGGCGTATTCAAGCTTTCAACGAACGGGTGTTTTATAAAGAAGAAGTTTGACTGAAATAGGTGCATTAGAAAAGTTTCTTTCTATGCAACTAAGCATACGGTTAGCGTTTCCAGTAATGTAGGTGATATGCTGGTTCCAGGATAAGTTGTCAGATGTACGCCGAGGTATGTATACGAGTGTATACGAGGTAAGCGGGGCTAAAGAAGCATTTTTGATGCTGTAGGAGGCTGGTGGCAAGACGCGTTGACGTGGAAAACGGATGGATTTGCATTTTGATGTGTTTAAAACCATTTTCCATTTAGTGCACCAGTCAGTAACATAGTTAAGATCTGCTTGCAAGAAATGGACATAATTAGTGTTTTTAATTCCACGGAATAGTATGCAATCATCTTCAAAAAGTTTGATACAAGATTTTATATTGTTAGGCAGATCATTAATGTACACAAGGAATAACAATTCTTGCCATTCATGACCCGAAAGTACGTTCCGCTTGCACCCGGAACCAGCCGTTTTTTTGTTTTTCATGCCCCGATCTGTGGAGACATTTTTTGTAGATATGTAGAGGTAGATTTTTACTTCTTCCCACTGCTATTCACTACCGGCCGTAGAGGGTTTGTCCCTTCCAGACAGTTCAACGTGAACCATTTTGTCCTATCCATGACGGAAGCCAACAGTCACAGAGACGAAGGAGCTTAGGGGACGTCTTTTTTTTTAATTTGTGGTTTTCATCAGAGGGAGATTTATAAAATCAGAAGAAAAAGCTACATGCCGCCGGTGGGATCCGAACCCCGGACCTCCGAATTTTGCGTCCGGTACTCTGCCAACTGAGCTATGGCGACGCCTGTTTAATCTTCTGCTTTCATGGGTATTCATATGTGCAGTGTAACCGAACCTTGAGAGTGTTCACCGGCGCCATCCTCGTCCATAGCGGCGGACGTAGTACGTCCTGTATTACCGCGAGTCCCGTGTAGGAACGTGATCGAATGGTGAGGGCGGAAGATATGCGAGAACCCTTGTATGCTAACTATGGCATCAAGACTGCCAGACTCGAGGTCCTCATTAAACTATTCACGAGACAACCGAAGTCCAATCAAACCACAAGTTAAAAACGTCGGAGGGCACTTACGTCTCCTTACGTGAACGAAGGCGGAAGCTTGTGTTTTGAGGAAAGGTAAGGACGCAGTAGCTCACAGATCGCGACATCTCGGTGGACACCTCAACCGCGCATTCAAGCATGCAACTGAAGGTGCATGTGTCATCGGTCCAACCCCTGTCGCAAGTCTCAGAACGCATGCAATTGAAGGTGCATATGTCACTTGTCTGCACTCCTGTGGAACGCTATCCTCCGAATTGAAATATGTAACCTATATGCAATTCATTTGGGAATACTGCCACCACATCCACTCCTCACTTCAAGGCCATATGAAACACACGCCGAACAAGATACCGAAGTGAGTAGTAAAGCTCTTGCTTAAGAAAATAAAATCCCCTAAGCTCCTTTGTTTCAGTGACTGTTGACTCCCGTAATGTCTTTACGAGCACTTCTTTCCATTTCCTTGTCTGCTTTGTCCTATCTAATATTGCAAAGACAGCACCGCAACCTCGATACGTAGATTAGAATTCCTGCGGTTAAAGTGGTTTATTTTTCTCTATACCTTTTCCTTGGGTCAATACTTGTTTTTGTCCGCATTGAAACACGTTTTCTATAGAGCGTTTATTTGTTCAATGCTAATTCCACATCGCACATTTTCCTTTTTTTTCAGTCTCTTCTAATGACTGTATATATAGAGCCAGATCGACTTGTCGACATGGAGCGAAAGCCGACGACGAAACTCATTCTGCTGTCCTTCGTAGCATGCATGTTTCTTAATATTTGCAAACGCCAGCGAACTGTCTAGCCGGGCACAGTGGAAAATATAAAATGATGCACTACGATGATTTCAATTCTGTAATTCACAACCCAACCGAGGACAGAGAGCTCGTACCGTTGATTTCACCATCACCATCAGCAGCAGCAGCCTGACTACGCCCACTGCAGGGCAGAGGCCTCTCCTATTCATTTAACCATGTCCTTTGCCAGCTGCGCCGACCATATGCACGGAAACGGTTCTTCGCATGATGCGTTTGGTTCACCTCGGACCGGCTGGCGGATCGGCTGGCCATGGTGACTCTGGCTCAAAATCTGCTTTACGCTTATTGATGGAGTATATACTCATTGTCATCCGGCTGAACGCAGCTGCCCGGCTACAGAGGAAACATACAGATTGTTTCACCTAAGATTGTTTCACAATTTTTAAAAATGGCCTTTTTGACTTAGAAGAGCGCTCTTTCGACATGGCATTTTCAGTGGTGTAGTACATCAGAATACAGCTGAGACGCGCTAACTGCGGTGCTTACGGAATTTATTAACGGTGGGCTGCACGCCTCTCAATATTTCGGGAGACTAACAGTAATGGTCGGGAGATGCACTGTTCAACATTAGTTAGAAAGGCTACTAGTTAGCGCGTCTTAGGTTTATTGTGATGCGCTACACCGTGAATAATGCGATGCCGAAAAAATCGCTCTTCTAAGAAATTCTATTTTTAAAATTGCAGAACAGATTAGGTGAAACAGTCTGTACAGCTTTCTTTGCAATCTAGCTGTTTAAAAAAGTGCGTCCTAGTGCGGGGCTCGAACCTGGGACCATCAGCTGTCCGGAGTCGTCACTCTCTTAGCTTAACTTCCCTTACGGCTTGCGAATGGCAGAGCAGAATTTCATACTACCACTGACTGATTTCGTACACTTTCTTTTTGCATTGCACGATAACCGCTCCAGTCTCTAGCGCGAACGGCCTTGGTGACACACTAGAAGAAAAAAAAATCCTTGACATTGTTTATTCGTTCGCCTCGTAAGTTCAGAGCACAACGCAGGCTAAAGACAAGAGGAGGAACTTTGCCGAACGGCGAAATGCTTCGTGTTCACCACAAGGCACTTTTATGACAGCAGCAGTGCGTCGTGTATGTTATGTTGCTCTGACGCTTTGTTCTGAGCTGTGCTGGCCCCTTAGTGCACAAGCATCCTCGTGTCCCCGCAGGCATTCGACGATTTTCGTTCGATGCGGAGTTCATGCTTGGCCGACGTCCCAACATCTATTGGAGGACATGCTGGGTCATTCTGTGCCCACTTGCCCTGGCGGTAAGTATTGTAAGAAACTGGTTCCGTGGTACGAAATCGACGTATACCCTTTGTGCACTTTTGTTCCCTTTAGAGACCCGCCGCGGTGTCTCAGTGGTTATGGCGCTCGGCTGCTGACTCGAAAGACGCGGGTTAGATCACTGCCACGGCGGTCGAATTTCGATGGAGGCAAAATTCCAGAGGCCCGTGTACTGCGCTATGTCAGTGCACGTTAAAGATCCCCAGGTGGTCGAAATTTCCGGAGCCCTCCACTATGGCGCCCCTCATAGCCTGAGTCCCTTTGAGAGGCTAAACCCCCATTAACCTAACCTGTTTTCTTTTGTGAGCACTGGAAATATACAGGGCGTTTCACCTACTACTTTACACAATTAAAAAAGGCCCTTTAAATTAGATGGGTGCATTTTCGGCCATAGCACTGTCAGCGGTGTAGTACATCAGAATACGGCTAAGACGCGCTAACTAGGAGGCCCAAGAACGTTTGGCTACATCACACCAAAATACATGCGCTTTCAAGAAGCTTGCAGGCAAAGTAACCTCTCCAGTGCAAGCAAATCGCCGAACTAGCCAGAATTTGTTGGACCACAGCGTCGAGGGTAACCGCATCTTTGAAATTCTAAAACTGATATGGGTATTGCTTATGGTGGGATACACGCCTCTCAATAGTTATTAGCCTAAAAGCAATAGTTAAAAAGTTAACTATTCAATATTAATTAACCAGCCTGTTAGCACGTCTTAGCTGTACTCTAATTCGCTACACCTCTGACAATGCTATGCCGAAAAAAGCGCTCGTATAATTCAAAAGTCCTTTGTTCTTAAACTGTGTAAAGTCTTAGGTGATCCACCATGTAGAACGCTGAAGTTAAAATGGTTCACTGTTGTTTGCATACAACGAGCAGCCGAGTGAATAGCATTCGAAAGATTGCTGCTTCATTAGGGTTTCTGGAAATGAAACAGCGCATTCACAGCGCGTCACTTCCCGAAATTAATGTGAAAAAACACTAAGCGTGTGTCTTGCTTGGCCCGAGAGTTCAGCAGTTAAATGGCGCGCGCACGTTTTGCTGTTGCTTCTTCCTCCGCAGTTCGCCTGCTTGCACAAAATAAGGACGATCAAGACTCCCGTTTTCTTCAACGTTACCATACCGGGCCAGTACCAGGCCCTCGCCTGGATCATTGGCTGCGCCGGATTACTCCAGATACCGATCGGCGCTTTCTCCTCCATCATGGAGAACATTCGGGTGAGCGCCGAGTGTCTCCGATAGGCGCCGCATTCTCCGGGGGGTCTAAGTGGCGAACTGGTTCCGGTTAATTGCCTTTTGCATTCCCTTACAAAAATGATCTATAGAAAGTCTATAAACTTCTTATAGACTCTATTGATTTCTTATATTTATTTTTTTCTGTACGTAGTCTCTCGACCGGTTAAAGACAAAGTCCACTGAAAGTGTATGACCATAAATCTATAGATTGCTTATAGACTGTCTATAGCATTTGTATTGCATATAGACTGTTCTCTATGGTTTGTCTGTAGACTTTATAGTCAAAAGTCTAAGAACAGTCTATAGACTCTAAAAAAATTATTGTAAGGGTTATGCGTGATCTTTTCTTCCGGAGCTTATACTATAGGCCTTACCCCTCCAGAAATAAGGGATGCTACAAGAGTACTTCATAGCTTACTCACTCCTCTGTGGTTGTATGCTGCAAGAGACTCTTTGGATCGGCTGGTAGCCCATACGTAGTATGAAAAAGTGATCTACATTTTTATGCGTTGGTAACACATTACTGTTTTTCATCCATAGTGTTGCTTCGCAGTTGTCGTTAAAAACTGCAACACGATTTTTTCTTTTTCACATGAGCAGCTGAGGAGTGCCAAATGATTGCCACAAATAATATTGAAATAATGCGCCATGATTCCTAAATTACTCCTACGCTCTTGCAGCATCGTCACTGTGGGCACACGCTGTTGCATGAGCAGTGACTCAGAGGGGAATATCTGCTTTCCCTTCTAAACTCTGTCGCTTATTAGCGGCTTTCACGATTGTCAAGCGGCGGGAAGTCTGTTTACCATTTACAGTTGCCACCAGCTGAATCCTGTATTTAGCCGCCTAATGAACACACTTATTCGAAGAAACAAAATCTGTCAACATTTGTAGGGAGCGTTTATCATTCGGGATAAAATGTTCATAAATAAATATTTCCGCCCATTTTATAAGAAATTGTTTATGATGGCATTTTTTTTCATACATATATCCTGAGATTCACATTAGTAAGCAAAGTGCTAGATGCGCTCGTTCGACGAGTGCGTTCATTACGCGAGTTAGTACGGTACATCTACGACGCGCCGTAAATGCTCGTTTTCACTGAAAATCGTTTTTGCGCCTGCAATGGTGCTGCTTTTTTAAATAAGTACAGACACAAAATTTGAAACGCAAAAAAACGAGATAATTTCTTTCATGGGTGTTAGGAGATGCTTTGTAGAAAGTTTCAGTCACAGGCGTTCAGCGGAACTTACCTTAATATGACTTTCAATGTTGCCAGAGCCGCCACTCGGCATTTGCACCCGAAGGAAGTGACGTCAAGGTGCGCTTTCACCATTTACTGTGGCGTCAGCGAACCCAGTGGTTGTTCGCGGGAAGTAACTGTGCTTACCAGCAACGCTGACGTCACGAAAATGCGGCAGCTCCGCTTGATAGGTGGGTGGTGACGTCTAGGTGCCCTCCAGAGCTGGCGCTGACCGAGGCTGAAACTGCTGGTGCAAAATCGTTTCGAGTTAATTCAGCTCATTTTCATCATTACAATACCCGTAGACCTCTTTCAAGCAAAAAAAAACACCTAGAAATTTTGCGTCTGTACCATTTTAATGCAAAATTGATTTGTAGGCAACGCGCCGTATTAAAAGGGAGATAAGCATAAAGAAGTGGGCGAAGAAGAACATGACCTCGATAAAATACAATTGCTTCAACGGATGATAGTTTTAAATGCATTTATGCGCAAGTTGCCCCCAATGATTAGAGTACCTGTCTGGCAGCTATGAAAGCGAAAGCTTTACTGGCCTAGTCGAGCCAAGGTCATCGGCGCCGCAATTTGACCTTCAAGTGGAAGAGAAGTGGAGGCGTGGCAATCACGTAACATACCACGTCACTTGCTGTCGCCTTGGCAGCTCTGGCCAAGTGACTGACCACGTGACTCTCCGTTTTTTTTTTTTTAAAAGGAACCGGCGCCGCTGTTGCGGCATTCGCCTTGCAGCTCTCGATATGGAATGGAGCGATGTCGGCCGGAGCCGTCCACGTCGTCGGGACGATTTCGCAGAACCCCGCATAGCTGAGCTAAACTGGAAGCATTTTTTTTACAACCGCCCCTAATTAATCTTGTGTTAATATATTTGGCACATTTTTCTGAATCTCACATGTTCTTATGATGCCTTTATTTTTCTGTTAGCTGTTTTCGAAGTGCAGCCATGCGGCAGAATTTTTTAATGCACGAACAAAATAATTATTACATTCAATGTTCATTCAACTAACCAATAAATCAACGCGTTAGTCATGTTAGCAATCAATCAATCAATCAATCAATCAATCAAAGAAAGGTAGAATGTGTCGAGATACTGCGCTGTGTGGACTTCTTGTCCTCGCAGTTCCCGCTCCGGGTCATCCAGCCGGAGTACCTGTGGGAGCCAAACTCGGTGAACCGGATGAATGCCTACTTCGAAGAGATCGAAGACCGGGACATCGGGGTGGGTCAGGAGTTCAGCGGGACGGAGGCTCCGGGCATCCTGTACGACGCCACCGAAGTGCTGGACATCTCCATGGACCAGGACGAGCCCCTGGCCTTCCGGCCCTTCATTGGGTGAACGACCTGCGCCCTGCTAGTCGCAGGAACCTTGACGGTGGCATTATTTTCGTGGCCCTGAAACATTCTCCCGCTGCCTCTGCCCTATATACTCCTGCGCATTTCCGGAGGACCGGATTCATTTCCCCTATTGCGCAGTGTTTATCATTTGCATTTATATCGATACACGAGGATACCAATAAAAAAGAACCTTTTTCACTATCGATACACAGCTAATCACATTTCTGTTTATGAAATTGCAGAATATAAGTAACTAGGCCTATAGATATCTAATAACCCCTCTTGGACCAAGCAAGTTGACTGCGTTCAGGCGAATGCTCTCCGAACATTTGTCTTATGACTCTAGATACGCCTCACGACGCTCGAAAAGGGTACCGAAACTTTTTTATTACGATGCTCGATCCATATTAGTATACACAGTGATCGTCTGGGATCATTTTACGAAAAACATAACATAAACAAACATTGAGGTTGATATACGACTTATGTGGACGAGCACGAGTCAGTGACCTGCTTAAAAGAACAGGCTTAACGTCCACTTACAAAATAAATTGCGCATTTCGGTTGAGATTTTTCTTTCAGATACTTAAGAATTCTATCGCGAAAACTTGCAATATGTTTACTTAATCGTATCGGTATCATGTTACAAATCCCCACCCCACAAAAACTCGCGGGTTAATGCTTTTAAGTACTTTTTCTTTTTTTTCTAAGGACCATCACTCACTGGAACAGTCTCACTGATAGTTCTGATCCAGAAGACATTGCATTTTTCTGAAAAGCATTTAAACTGTTGTTAATTAGCTTGCCGCAGTATTTTCTTTCCTGAGCCTGTACGTATGCATTTTTCTTTCTTTTGCGTGCCTGTATTTTTGTATTTTGGAAGAGCTATATTCCCATCTTGCATGAAATCGCATTATTCATAAATTCATCAATAGATACACTAATTAACGTGTTTCAACTGTCCTGATGGGCGACTCCTGGCGAACAATTGCTCATTTCTCGAGCAGTGAAATCTACGTAGCAATTTTGCGTTCACCCGCCTCAAGGCAAATTTAGGAAATTGTGCATATCACCGTGCCTGTAAAAACTGTGTCGTAGAAACCACCGCACTCTTTGACACCGCACTCTTCGAGGCGCGTGGCCTAGCTACTTGCTACGCTTGCTATATCTCATATGTGACGTGCATTTTCGCCCACGCGATTGAAGTTGATTTCGAAGGAAGTCGCATCCAGACACTTTCTGCAAGGACGTTACGGTTTATTCAAGTGGTTCGAAGGGGTTCAAACCAACCCTACTGCATTCGAAGACTTAGTCTGCAGTCAGCTGTGCTTTAATATAGCATAAACAGCTGTTAGAGAGCAGGTGGATACGCACCTTTTCCGAGGGGTCGTGTTAGTACCTCAGCCTCTACTGGTCTCTTGTGTTAGGCACTTGTTCCATGCAATGCGGTTCCAGCGGTGAGTGCGATACCTACGAGCAGCAATCCCAAGCGCCCCGAGAAAAGTAAAAATTGGCTGGCGGTTTAGCATTGCTCAGCACGAGATAATGTGCGAAAAAACAGTTTTCTGCAGGTGGAAAACATCGCCACGTACCTGAAAGCGCGATTGAGGTGTCCAAAGACCCAGGGAGCCAGTTATGCTGGTCTTGAACTTTTCATCGTCAATGACAATTTAACCAGTGTATACGCCGGCGTCCCATGCTCCAGTGCCGCGTTTCGGTAGCCATGCTGCCAACGCCAATGCGTATTGCTCGATAGCCGTGTTTCTGCCAAAAGGCTGTCCACCCCAACGCATGCAGCGCACGTCTCTTTCACTACCGCCTAATAGCTCAAAATGAGAATATTAGTGACAGTAGTATTAGTTGATGAAGGTGGCGATGTGCAATGCACAGCGTGAGAATTTGCTGCAGTTTAACGCGAGGCGCGTTTGGCTGTGACGAGTGCCATGTGCTCTCGCGCAGTGGCCAGCGAAGCTGATCTGTTACCACCGCCACAGGGCCGAATCCCTGTCCCGGATATTTACTTGATTTTTACTTTCATTCGTTTCATTTGGTAAACGCCTACAAACGTCGCAAGATCTTGCTCAGGGTTTACCCATCTGAAAAGCGCTTTCGCTTACTAATAACAAACATTCGCCCTGAAGGTATATTTATAGATGCCAATGGCAGCTCGATTAGTGATAATGGCACTACTGCGCCTCGCAGGGAGAGGCTGCGGCGATGAGCGATTAGTCTAAACGGTTTAAAAAAAAAAGCGAGTGGCCTAAAGGAGTGGCTAAGTGAAGCTAATCTGGTCGCGCAGTCGGAGGTTCAAATCACGCTCAAGGCTGGTTTTTTTTTTTCTGCTCGCCTTTCCTCCGAGTCTTGAGACAGCGACGCCCACGGAGAGTTTTGTTCCGTCATGGAGATTCTAATACACTAAAAGCTCCCTGGTACGTGCCAGTCTATCTGAGCAAGACGACAGTGACTGACGTAGCGCTTTGCTTTCAGTGTGCTGCTCTTCCCAATTGGCAACCAAGTCCACATATCCGAATATACGAAGCTGTGTCTTGTGCATATGCTCATTGGCGACCGTAAACATGCTGGTTGAAAAACTTGGATATCTGCAGGTAGCGTCTGCTTTTCCAATGTGGCAGTAATACCCTCTAAGGCCATTACTATGCCACACAAGAAAGTAATGATGATGTCGATGATGTCGATGATGCTAGATTTTTATGGCGCAAGGGTATCAGTGGCCAAGCAGCGCAATGGCACAAGTTATTTTCTTTTGCTCAAGGTGGGGTCAAAGGCCCATTTTTGAACCATTTCACCCCAAATAAGGCGAGCACCAGACCGGGGGAAACCTTGTACCCATTTTACGACCGGTGAGTACCGGGCGGCACTGGGAAACGAACCCCGCACCTCCCGCATCCGAGGCGGATGCTCGAACCACAAGGCCACCGCTGCGGTACCACGCAAGAAAGACGTATCTGAATGAATATAAGCTTCCGCCGGTACCCACTGCATCGTCAGGGTTTGTGACACGTGCTTGCAGCTTGCACTTCGAGTGGGTTTATGGCCTCAAGTGGGATTATGACCTCGAGTGAGATTCAAACCCGTGGTGGCAATAAAATAGATCAGGTTCCCTTGCCGCTGCTGTGTATCATCCAGCCATCGGCTCAGAGTTTAATCCTAGTTGTTTTACAGCCAGCTTAATTATAGCGCTGTGCTTTGGACACCGTCGCCTTCAACAACTTTTTTCCATGCCTTTCGCGCTGTCCTTTGCCAATCCTCGTCTGCATCAACATTCCTCTGCTTCCAAACGCAAAAACACGCGGGAACTTGGTCCCAAAAAGCAGACGCCATCTGAGGGGCACGCCTTAGGCCACGCCGGGAGATTTTGTTACTTCACGTCGAGTTACCCCGGCATGGTGAGCCTCCGCGTCAGCTTCACTTCTGCCCTTCACACTCGGGCATACGGAGACTGGGCAGGACCCCGGTGGCGAAGCCAAGCGCTAGTGCAGTGCCCTGCTGGACTTTGTTTCGGTGTACCGCATACTAACCCTCACCTAAACCTCCCCTCCTTAGGACTCGGGCGATCATTGCTAATAATGATTGGTCAGTGAATGCATGTCCAGCTTTCCAGGGCAAAAAATGTTGAAAATTTTAAAACTGCAAAAAAAAACTGTAAGACGCTGTTATGGAAATATCGAATGTAATGGTCCATTATTCTGACATGTAGCAAAATCTTTGTTTTACAGTGTTTCCATTGATCGGATCGAACAGTTAAGGCTGCCATAGAAAACCAGTGGGGAACGCTTTTGAGGATATCAGAAACGTGAAGAAACAAATATACAAGACTGCCGTCGGATGACCTGCGGCTGTATTGATTGTTATAGTGAAATCTTACATTATATGAAAAAATTGCGTTCATAAACGGTTTCTCGTTCAAAAACGCTTTTGTCCAGCATTGCTGCATTTGAACGAATGATTTGAATTAACAGAGCCACCTAACAAGCACTGAGAATTTCACACGGAACGGCGATTGATTTGAACCTGTGCAGCAGGACAGCAAATAACTCAAAATGTCATTGGTGTGAATGAATTCAGTTCGTTCACTCAAACCGCTCACGAAATCTGAGCCAGCCTGCTGTTACGTTTTCTGCCCACCAAGTGCATTGATCGCAGGTAGTTTTTTTTTTCTTTTCTACGGCTGCGCACCCAATGGTGCATAAAGTGTCTTGTTGGCCGCATATCTGTGGCAAGAGCAAATATAATAAAAACAATACTTATTCAATTACATTTTCTTATTATCACCCTCTCCGCCAAGTAAGCTGAGGTTTAAAGTAGGCATGGTGGTCTTTGAGCCATTGACTAAATCGAGTAATTGGAATAAAATCGGTAATTATTCTTCTCACGCTTTTCACGAGTTAAGGGCCAAGAAACACCACTTATTTCACCAGGGCTAGTGTCATCTTGCGGAAACGAGCTCATTTTCATTCAAAAATAATATGAAGTGAGTTTTAAGAAGCCTGCTTTGTGAAACATATTAGCATCAGGTTGCGGCACATGTGACTTACACGGACGATGCAATGCATACCGGCAGAAACTTAGAAATGTATCTGTTAACGAGGATAGTAGTTTCTACGACGCAGTTGTTGCAGCGGTAATGTCCACAATTATAACGATTTGCTTGAGGATGTTAAGCGCAACATTGCTACCTAGGCATCACAGCGCGAGAAATAAATTGTCGCCAGGAGTCACCGATCAACACAGTTATAACGCGTTTATTTATTAATTTTATTTATGCATTTACGAATACCGCGATGTTGATACAAGATTTTAGAAGGTGAGAACATAGCTCTCTCAAAATGAACGAATGCAGGCACGCACAAAAAAACAAAACAAATGCATATGTACCCGTTCAGAACAGAGAATAACGCGGCATGCTAATTAACAGCAGTTTAAATCCTCTTCAGATAAATTCATTATGTTCTGCATCACAACTTGATCAGTGAGGCTGTTTCAGTGGGTAGTGATGGTCCTTACAAAAAAATGATACTACTTAAAAACATTAACCCGCGTGATTAATGATGCCATTTCAAGGAAATGGTGATTTCTACTATGATACCTGGAGGAATAAGTAAAGATATCGGAAGAGCTCATGTTAGAATTTTTATCAATTAGCCAAAAGAAAAATCTCAACCAACATGGACGATTTATTTTGGAAGCAGACGGTTAGCCACTTTTGTTTTAAGCAGATCACTGACTGGTGTTTATCCATATGAGATGTATATAGTTAAATACGCTGCTTATTTCTGAACTATTTCCAGTAAATGTTTCTCGTAAAATAAAAGTCGTTATTAGATATCCATAAGTCTAGGTAGCTATAGTCTCTAACTTCGTGAGGGAAAACATTATTACCTGCAAACCGATACTGAAAATGGTAATTTTTGGCTGTTATTTTCAAATATAGATATCAAAGCAAATGATACAAAAGAACTTCACAAGAGCGAGAAATAAATCCGAGCCTCCGGAAATGCGGAATAGTAGGAGCAGTAGCAGCGGGAAAATGTTTTCCGGACACGAAAACAATGTCGCTGTCGAGGTTCTTGCGACGAGCACCCGGATGGTCGTCCTCCCCATGTCGGGGCAAAGGTTAGTGGTCCGTGCTGGTCCATGGAGTTGACCGGCGCCTCGGTGGCGTGGTACAGGACACACGGGATTTCTACATCACTGGACTGCTCTTCCACCATGATATCCCGGTCCGCCAGCTCTTCGAAGTAGGCATACACCCGGTTCACCGTGTTTGGCTCCCACAGGTACTCCGGCTGGAAGGCCCGGAGCGGTAAACTGCAACGACAAAATCCACACAGCGCAATATCTCTTCCCATTCTACCTTTCATCGATTGATTGATTGATTGATTGGTTGATTGATTGATTACCCGACTAACTCGTTGATTAGTTGGTTACTTAATAGTAATTGTAATAATTAATTTGTTTACGCACTTAATATATTAGAGAACCTGCCACCTTCTCCTCTACCCCTAGATACTTTCTTGCGCCATGCCTTCAAACCACAAGCTTTGCGCCAGCGAAAATACGCTCTATTTTCTCCGTGTTCGCAACCTCTCTCTCGTGTTCTTACTCGGAAGGAGGAGGTATTAGTGCGCCGCAATCGGCAATGATGTCTCCGACACTTCCTCTTGCGTCATCAGGTGGTGTTACAAACTTCTACGAGCGGCTGTCAGGTGCACTAACTTGGCTTTTAATCGGACCTGTGTGATGCGCTGCCACGGTTTCTTCGGGAATTATATTCTTCAGAGAGGTCAGCCTGTGGTGAAACGGCGACTCTAGCTGCGAAAAGTGGGCCAAGGACGATTGCTACACCGGCAGCCGTTGCGTCTACGTGAGCGAAAATGACCTTCACTCTTCTAGCTTCCTCCACTATTCGGTTCCCCCTTTCTCATTATGCTACAGCATATCGCGGGAGACAAAGAGAAATGTGCCCCTTCCCGCGTGGTATTTTAATATTTATGATTACTTGTCACTTCGCTTAGCGTAGTTCAGACAAAGTAAGCAGTGCCGTAGTCATCCTTCCCTCATATTAGCTTAAAGAGGCTAACATTGTTCCCAGAATAACCGACTAAAGGAACTATTCGTTATGTAAGGAAATAAAGACACCCAAATATAGCCCCTTTTGTTAGCATTATCAGCGTTATTCTTCTATATTTTCACTAGCCTCTTCTTAAGTGAGCATTTTTGATGTCTTGTGAATGCCACTAATCACCGTATACAAGAGACTGCGTGAAGCAAGAACACAATACTTATTATAATTACATGTTCTAAATCCCCACCTCCCAGCTTAAGCATATTCGTAATGGCAAAGTCCCCATTAAGAAATTAATGCCCTGCCCGTCTCGCTACAGCGCGAGGAGGCGTCGGCTTAGAAGAAGAAAGAGCGGAAGTGATAAGCAACAGAGAAGTTGAGGCCTTGGTGACACTTGATGTTGCTAAAGCCTATGAGAGCGTTGAACACAGGGTCCTTATTAACAATCTTGCTCAGCTACATCCACCGCACTACATCTATGCTTGCATCTGTGAATTTTTAAAAGATATATTTTTCTTCTTTACAGACGTATCTTTCTGTTCTAATACCTATATTCAATCAAAAGGGGTGCCGCAAGGATCTGTTTTGCCTCCACTGCGTTTCAACATATTGGTTCGGGACATACCCATTCATCCAAACGTTGCAGTTTATGTATACGCAGATGATATAGTTTTTTTCGTATCAGCAAAGGATATTCATGCACTATACGAGTGTTTGCAGGCATACCTGAATGCTATTGATGTCTGGTTTAACCAAATTAATTTATCACTTAATGTCAGCAAATGTGGCGTGCTGGTATTTCCGCCCGACACTCCTTTGTACATCTCGCTGGTATACCGCTCCACTCCAATTCCGCAGGTGGAGTCGGTTAAATACCTAGGCGTTACTTATGATCAAAGCTTGGACTGACGACACCATATTAAGAATAATGTTATTAAACGGGAAACGTGCTCTGGGCCGGTTGACACACTTTGGCAATAAAAAGTTTGGCATGCGTCGTGACACGTTACTGTTGCTCTATAACACCTCTACTCCATGTACGCGAAAACTCACGCGAACGCGAAGGCGACGGCGTCGGCAATGGCTGGCGTTCGCTCCGTCGCTTGTGGGCAACCTCCATTCAAGCGAAGGCGGCAGGCGACGCGAACCCGCGACGTGCGCAGCGGACTCCGTGCTTTGCGCACTCAAGCTTAGAAACAAGCCCGTAACCTGTTCTCTCTCTTAAAATTTTGTGAGCGTGCCTCATAGTCAGGGCCAAAGGAATATTTCCTCTACGGCAGCGGTGTAGCGGCAGTGGAGATAGCCAACGACGTGCTTGCGGAGACGTAGTCACATCACGGGTTCACGGGGGAGGTGTGCTTTCGTTCGGTGCCTGTGCACTCCGGATTAGTAAAAACACTCCCATAAACTGTCACCGCAGTTTGATTGCAAGTGAGCAAACTATAATTTACCAGTGAGAATTCACGCCGCGAGTGTTTCTGCACAGTTGGAGCGCAGCGGCACGGTGGATCGAGCGCCGGTACGCGCGGATCGACACGCATTTCGCCCCGCAGTACGCCAGCTTGCGTAGCCAGCTCCAAATGCTGTTAGCCCTCCGCACCCAACAAGTAGATTGTTTTAATTATTTAAATCATGCGGGTCTGCCTTTCAGCTACAAAACCAAATATTTTATCGACGGTGGCGATGACCAAGACGACGGGCGGGTTTCGTGAGATGTGCCCGTGAGAAACCGTAGACAAACTGGAAACGGCTTTGGGAGGCTATGGTTGGCCAGTCGCGTGGGGGACTTCCGGGCGACGAGCGAATTTTTCTGTGGGTGCAGATCCGAGCAACACGGCAAGCGAGACACATTCTGCTTCGCGCGACGGCGTCGCTCGTCGCTTGCCGCAGTCGCCTTCGCGTTCGCGTGAGTTTTCGCGTACATGGAGTCCAGGCTTAAGGCTTATATGAGACCGATTCTGAAATTTTGTTGTGTCTTGTTCTCTGGTAGCGCAAACTACAAGCTGCAGCCATTAGCTTTACTGGAAAGGCGTGCCCTATAGCTATGCCTCGGGCTCCCAAAATCAGCTTCAGACGCTGTCCTTTATCTGGAAGCCCGTATCCCCGATCTCTTTTCTCCTTTCCAACTTCTAACAGTGCGTACTTTCATCAGGTCCTTTCATTAGGTCCTTTGACCCGGCTCCCGGCGTTCGTAGTCCCATTTTTCTATCCCAGCCAGACCTGTTTTTCTCTAATCATTGGCCACGCTATCAGCTTCCGCAAGTTAGGTTCACGCAGAATCTGTTAGCCCCGCCTCAGGTTAATCTTATCTCATTGCAACAAGTTGCAAATACGCAGGCTGACGCCGTCTTCTATTATGACCATATTTTCCCGTCCCATGCGAAACATATGCCCGCAAATATTCTAAATGGTCTCCTTTCTGAGCACCTACAGAATTTTCCTCTTCATACTGTTATCTCCACTGATGCCTCCGGCAGCTGTGCGAAGGCGGCGGTTGGGATATATTAGCAGGAGCTGGCTCGGAGCAGCTCCGTTCGTGTCCCAAATTATACTCCTATATTATTCGCAGAGTTTCTGGCCATTGGTTTGGCTCTTCTCAAACTTCCTAGGCATGTAGCATGGATTTTTATTCTTGCAGACTGCCTTTCAGTTCTAGTCTCTCTGCGAAATTCGGGAAAATCTTGACTGAATCGCTCGCTTAGGTTTTTGTACCGCCCACAGTGCGTGAGATCCGCTTTGTCTGGGTACCTGGCCATTCGGGCGTCCATTTTACCTACGTGGCTTATTTATTGGCAAGGTCAGCTCTCAGCGCTCCTGTAATCTATCCCGTCCCTCACCTCATTCTGTTAGAAACATCACGTTTCCAGCGCTTCCAACATATTTCAGCCAACCTGAGTGATCAATTGCTGAATACCGTGGATTTTAGCCACTTAAAGTTCCCATGGAATATTCAGTGGTGTAAATCAAGGCTTTGTGAGGTGACAATGACGCTTCTGCGAAGCAGAATCCCTCACTTAAATTTGTACTTATGGAGATGTGGGTTCGCTGCAACAAACCTTTGTGTATCATGTGGGCAAGTTGAAACAATAGATCATTTTCTCCTCTCTTGCCGGCAGTTCGCAGTTCAGAGAAAACAGTATTTGGAGGTTCCTCTTTCGAGGTTAGGACTCCCATTGTCTCTTCCAGTTATTCTTTCGTTCGGTGGGAGCGCAAAGGGATTTCCGTTAAGCAGTGTCTGCGGCTACCTTCATGATTACACAAGGGCAACTGATCGCTTACCTTCTTAGCTGTATACAAAACTTTGTCGAATATCCAAAAACGCTCTTTTCTATTCCTGGTAATTCATATTTCTGTAATTCATTTGACTTTTTCTTTTTTTATCTTGATTTAGTCTTCTCACGGCTATTTTTCCCCGCGCCAATACCTCATTGGGATTATCTACTGAACATTGGCCAATCCCTCTGCGTGGGCATGTGCCACGCTTACTAAGAAGAAGAAGAAGAAGAAGACGAAGAAGAAGAAGAAGGAAAGCTGGTCATGGCGAACAAAGCGGCGACACCGGAACCTACCAGCTCGCCCCCTACCAAACTCTGCGCACCGTAGTCCTCCCGGGACTCGGCAGCGTTCTGACGACCAAGAACTCTAGGCGGCGACTACTGTTCCTGAGCGGCGTGCTTGTGATCTCAGCCGCAGTCTTCGTTGCCATCGCATCACTGGCCGTCTGTTTAAGCAAACGCTGGAGCACACAACGCGGTTCCGTCGACGCTGAGGGTAATTCCTTCTGTTGCCCAGATGGCGCTGAGGATGTGGCTCGATTCGTGAACGCCACCATAAATCCTTGCCGGAATTTCTTCGCTCACGTGTGCTCCGACGTCATCAAGTACAGCCTCTGGAGGCACCTCGAGAGACGGGAAGAACTTGCGAAGATCATGGTCACATGGTTCTTGCACAAGGCACTGCAGAAAGTCGATGCCACGGGGTTCATCATCGCTTACTACCAGTCATGCCTGAAGGCCATACCGAACCGCGATATTTACCTTTACTCCATAGCCACTACGCTGGCGACGAACCACAGGGATCTTCTTAGGAGACCTAACACCACAAGCGCTTTAATATACGCCGCAACAGCATCTGTGAAGTACAGGCTTCCTTCAATCTTTGGCATCATTTACTACCCATTGATACCTCGTATTTTCATGAAGGCAAGATCGATGATTAATGACACCTTGTCTTGACATCTTATGCCAGATAGTCTGAATTTATCTGAAAAATTAGTTTGATGCCAAGATAACTCTGGAAGAACTTTCAGAAATGCACGCAAAAGTATGTAGAAAACTTCGCAATCTTAGCGACGCGGAAACGCAATACTCTACTCCACAAGAACGCGACGTCTTCGATCGCGATGTCTGGGATATAAGAGACTGGCGAGCCGCTCTTGTTGCGATCGGGTTCTCTGCTGGAAAAGAACTGGAAATTAACGTTGCAGGCGGCAGCAAGATTAGAGCCATGCACGACTTGTTCTCCACAGCCGAATACAGTGGCACAGACTCGTCAAGGGCGCGTACCTGCTCTGGCTCAGCGTTGCTAGCATCGCGGAACAGTTCTACGCTTCCTACGATGGTTCTTGGCCGCAGGTGTTCCAAATCTGCAACGACAGCGTGGAGACAATCTGCGAAATTTGGGATCTCTTTACGGCGGAAATTCTGACGACGCCACAGAAAGACGAACAGGCAATTGTGACATTCGCCGCTGTCAAGGACGCTGTCCTCTGGGACTGTCGCCGCAGCTGGTTATTCGAGGGTGAAGACGCTGCAAGGCTGGAGAGCCATTTTAAGGAATTTGCTCTTCTGACTCCCACAGCGTTGAGTACAATGCCAGTTGCGCTTCCAAAGCCAACGCCCGACTTCGCTGAAAACCTGCTGCGAGGCCGAGCGTTTAACTTTGAGGCCTTTAGGGCGCGTCTTTGGGGCCTGCAAGCTGCACAAGTGTTTGACACTGGTATCATTCCTGTCGTCGGTGGCCGATACTTCCTGCTGCCGGCTTTCTTCTACGATGCCATTCGTCCCAGCTCACCTTCCTCGCAGCTGGCCAACATGGCTGCCCTAGGCTGGCTTGTGGCGGAAAGCATGTGGTCTGTGGTACTCTACGGCATACCGTGGAATTCAAAAACTGGATCCAACCTCGAGAGACTACGAGCTTGTTTCGTCAGGACCTACTTGGGCAGTGATAGGAATCCCAAGTTGACGAACGCCACTGTGGCCACGTCTCTTGCCTTGACCTCCCTTCTTAGTGGTTTTCACTGTCCCGATTGGAACGTTACTCGAACTGTGTTTAGCACACTTCAGATGTCACACGGGCAGCTTTTCTACACTATGGCTACCTATCTGCGTTGCCCGGCAGTAGAGTATCCAGAAATTGTGGGTTATGTTAACTTGCCCCTGATGTACGCTGATGATTTCGCAAACGTGTTCGATTGCTCACTGGAGTCACCCATGACAAAGCCTGAACTTTATTCTATTCGTGCTAAATTAACGTAATCAAGGACGTATTCACATGAGCACTTTTTGTATTTTGCTGAAGTCATGTCTGCTAACTTGAGGAGTGAAGCCCGTGAGACCTCTTCTCCCGCTATTTTATTCTAAAATTTTTCAGGTGAATTGAGAATTTGATGCGTTCTCCTGTTTCCTGGTTTGCTTTTATACTAGCCTACCCAGAGGAGAACTTCTCTGAGGCCGGCCATAATGAACTACGTCTTTACTTTTGTGTCTTGAGTCTGCTTCGCCTGAGGACTATGACGAGATCTGGCATCTTTAAAACTCTACCGGAGGACAATACTCCGTACGTTTGAGCTCATTATCAGTACTTCCTTTGAATAGAGATGTTTCCAAACAAGTGGCACATAACAAAACTTGTCTTTCTGTTGAAATAAACCTTTAATTGTTTTCAAAGGTATATTACTTGGTTCATTACAGTGACGTAAAAATTATTTGTAAGGATTGCCAGCAGTCGTACAGAGGAAAAAACTTCTCGCAAAAGAATTAGAGGCACGCGGGCCCCCTGGTGTCTGTACTATCCCAGTCTGTGTATATGCTCTTGTGATGTTGGGCAATGACGTATATGGCCCGGCTGGCGGCGGCATTCTGCCTGGCCAGGTCCGTGGACAGCAGTGAGGTCTACGCCGGGCAGGACAGGAGAATGCGGGTACGGGTGACCTTGGGGTGGGAGCACAATATCCTTACGGTGTATGCAGCGTTCGCGTGTGGAGGCGAGGCCAGATTGACTGTTCTTTGATAAGGAGGGATGGTTGGGGCGGTGGGTAGAATGAGGCGCCCAGCGGCAGAGTTTGTGATGAAATCAGTAGTGGAGTGCATACGTTCCTACGAGAAATCCCTCGCGAGGTCCGCCAGTGCCCAGTTTCTATACTCTCAAGCTAAGGAGTCGGCAGCCTGGTTGCCCCGATTTCCCGAGAGTGCAGGCACCCAAATGAGCACAGCGCGTAGGGGGAGGGGGGTGGGGCCATGTGCAATACGCATTGTGCCGAGGGTTGAATCCAGCCCCGGCATAGTTTAGAATAGCGGTGTTTGAGTCAATAATGATGTAACTGGCATCTGTGCATGCCAGAACAATAACTATTCGCAATGTTCGCAGACCGCATCGCCACCTTTCGATGAGAGCGAGGAATGCTAGGAAGAGGGTATTACGGGCGATCGAACGGCAGCATAAGCGCATTTCTCGCTTGGTCAGAGGCGCATACGCGTTCATTCTGTGTCCATGCGCGTCCATGTGTCCATTCTGTTGGGAGTGGTACTTCTTCCCTGTTTCGATTATAAAGGTTCGTTACTTCCTGGAATGATTTATAGTGTAGATTTCTGAGGGCCGCAGGCGTAATCTGTTCTTCGCCCGGCGCAGTGTTCCTGAGCTTTTGAAGCATTGTCGGCACTTCTGTTGTCAGTAGAGCCCGCATCTAATCGATCATTTGGTTCTCCTGCATAGTGCGGAGGGGTTGAGGGCGTCGTGCGCTGGTGCGTATATGCTTTACTGTAGCTATTAGGGTATCTGCGTCCCGTCTGTGTTGATGTGTTGTCCGGCTGTTATGATGCATGTGTATGTCTTGCTCAGCGGGAGGAAATGCTACTGTGTGGCCTGTTCGTGTGGCCTGTGTGGCCTGACCCTAACCTCCCCCCGGAGGTGTTAGGTCATAGCGCCGAGGGCAGGAGGGCCGATAGGCTGACGACCTAAGCTTCTACTGGCCGGATCACACCACACATACTTCCGGTGTCTGTAACGCGAAAACCACTCGACCGTTAGTAGCTGGCAGGTCCGAAACAAACCCTGAAAGTCGTTTAGAGGCCCGGGGTAGCTGCCCCCGAGTTAGGTTCACCCGTCTCCGGCGGTCGGGGCCCGTTGCGTTTGTGGGTGGTCGGGCATCCCGTGAGCGGGGCCGCACCATTGGGCAATCTTAGCGCGCTGCCTGTCCTGGCCGGGCAGGCCAGTAATCGAGTCGAGACAGATGAAGGATCAGAGCAAAAAACTCTCTGTTCCCATTCCAACCCCAATACCCATAACCTATTTCACCCATCCTCTCCGCTACGTCTCAGAGGAGATAAGGGGAGTCTCCCTGGGCCAGCTCCCCTGGCTATGGGTCTTTATGTAGCTTTTTACCCCCCCTCCCCCCGATTATTTCCCATTTTCCCCACCTACTGGTGGTACAATTATATCACTGTCTTCGTGCCTTCTCATTTATCTTCAGATTGGATTAAGCCAGTTGTACGCTAGTGGTGCAGGCAGGGGCATATTATTTTAAAATCTTTTTAGGTTTTCCCAACCTAACGGATGTTTCTCTTGTTCTGGGTGGGGTCTAGAAGGTGGTGAAGTAAATATATGCGCAACTTGTGGCGAGGTTTCCACTTAGCCCTTCACATATTTGAATCCAGTTCTGCTGGCACAGTTGTTCTCCACGTTCTTCGATTTGCTTTGGTTTGATTTATGATGTTTAACGTCTAAAAACGACTCAGGCTATGAGGGACACCGTAGTGGAGGGCTCCAGATAATTTCGGCCACCTAGAAATCTTTAACGTGCACCGATATCGTACAGTACACAGGCCTGTATAATTTCGTCTGCATCGAAATGCGACCGCTACAGTCGGGACCCAACCCGCGTCTTTCGGGTCAGCAGCCGAGTGCCATTACCACTGAGTAACCGCAACGGCCTTTTTATAATAAAAGAAGCCATGGAAGAAAGGGGGGGGGCAACTTTTGACAGTCTGACATGCATGAAGTTTATTTTTTTTTTTTTGCTGAAGAAGAAAAAAATCGGCTTTGTTGGTTTTATAGGGTTTAGAGTCCTAAAGCTATAGTGGAGGGCCGCGAATAATTTCCACCACCTGCGGTTCTATCACATGCACTACTGTTGCATAATACATGTGCCTTATCATTTCATCTATATCAAATTCAATCAGTGTGGCTGAGAACGAACCGCGTCTTTATAGTCAGCAGCTGAGCACCATATATGCACTGAGCCACCGCGGCGGCCCGTTCTTCACATTGGGTGGCCAGATCACAAATCCTCTGTTTATGTTTGCGTTGGTGCGTCTTTGTGGCACATCGTTTAGTTAACCAGAGGTGGGCATCATGCAGGCGCACCATTCTGGCATCTGGCATCAGCACCTCTTCCTGTCTATCATAGCTCTGCGTATTAGACATCTGGTCCTGATAGAGTTGCCTCCCCCAAGGCCTTTATTCTGACAAGGGTTGTTGAGACTCAAGAAACCGGAGGACCGGGACCACAGGTTTATCAGGAACCAGAGTCAGGCAAAAAGGTCGCGACGCAGCCCAGGATAGATTATGATGATGATGGCAATGATGATAATGTGTGACCTCAGTCTTAATCTCACATACCCACGGCGAGAGATTGGCCAGGGTGCATTGCGGATACAAACGCACTCATGGGTAAGGAGTTGGAGTAATTGGATAATTTTGTGTCCCAGACTAAAGTTTGGATAAAGAATGGAGAAAAAACAGAAATGATAAAGCAGTGAATTCTCATTCTAGGAGAGGTATCTAACTGACACATTTGTACAGTCTTTAATATAATTGCACACTGGTTTGCAGGCATATACCTTGGCGCTTTCCCCGTAGGACAGAAGAATCGGAATAGACAGAGGAAGTCGAGCGAGAGGAATCTCCAAGTAAGTTCTACGGAGAGAAGCAAATCGCCGGCAAAAGAGTAGATGCATACCGATTTGCCGGAACGGAGGGAACGGTGCCATAATGGCGTGGAGAATTATCGCAGGCTACACGGGTGGAGTCTTCTGCCTTTACACTGGCGGCAGGTACTCGTGTAAAGACGAACGGTCTTACAGCAGATAAATATTTGATTTCTCAGGTAGAAACTTTGCCTATTCTAGATATTCTTGATAAGCGTATACACTAGAGTCTGGCACCCATGGATGAGAGCCACCCGTAAATCAGCACACGCTACGCTCAGTCTCCATCGCCGAATAGCAGTGCGCTCTGGCGGCGTTTGTGCTCATAAGTCCCAGCAGCCTTTGCGCTTTACCCGGGTAGTATACCAGGCAGAACTTCATCGTCTAACCCTAAGACAGAAGGACCCTCATGAAGCAATCAATCATGGTGCCATACCGCCTAACATATGTTGCCCGTCGTGGACAAAAACTGTGCTTAATGAGAGTGCTCAACGCATTTCTGATGTCTTGACGTTGCCGCTAATCACCATACATAACAGATTGTGCATGAAGCAAGAACAGAATACTTATTATAATTTCATGTTCTAAATCCCCACCTCCCAGCTTAAGCATATTCGTAATGGGAAAGTCCCCCATCAGGAAAGAAATGCCCCGCCCGTCTCGCTACAGCGCGAGGAGGCGTCGGCTTAGAAGAAGAAAGAGCGGAAGACAAAAGCTGTCATGGCGAACCAAGCAGTGACACTGGAACCTACCAGCTCTCCCTACCAGACTCTGCGCACCGTAGTCCTCTCGGGACTCAGCAGCATTCTGACGACCAAGAACTCCAGTCGGCGACTGCTGTTTTTGAGCGGCGTGCTTGTGATCTCAGCCGTACTCTTCGTAGCCATCGCATCACTCGCCGTCTACTTCAGCAAACGCTGGAGCACACAACGCGGTTCCGTCGACGCTGAGGGTAATTCCTTCTGTTGCCCAGAGGACGCTGAGGATGTAGCTCGATTCGTGAACGCCACCATAAATCCTTGCCGGAATTTCTTCGCTCACGTGTGCACTGACGTCATCAAGCACGGCCTCTGGAGGCACCTCGAGAGACGGGAAGAACTTGCGAAGATCATGGTCACAGGGTTCTTGCCCAAGGAACTGCAGAAAGTCGATGCCACGGGGTTCATCATCGCTTATTACCAGTCATGCCTGAAGGCCATACCAAACCGCGATATTTTCCTTTACTCCATAGCCACTAAGCTGGCGACGAACCACAGGGATCTTCTTATGAGACCTAACACCACAAGCGCTTTAATATACGCCGCAACAGCATCTGTGAAGTACAGGCTTCCTTCAATCCTTGACATCATTTACTACCCTTTGATACCTCGTATTTTCATGAAGGCAGAAGATCGATGCCGCAATGACACCTTCTCTTGGCATCTTGCATCATTTTGTTTGAAAGCTTTGAAGGATAAGTTTGACGCCAAGATACCTCTGGAAGAACTATCAAGAATGCACGCAAAAATATGCAAAAAATTTGGGACTCTTAGCTACACGGAGACACAATACTCGGCCGCACGAGAAAGCGACGCCTTCGATCGCGATGTCTGGGATTTAAAAGATTTGAGAGCCGCTCTTGTTGCGATCGGCTTCTCTGCTGGAAAAGAACTGGAAATTCACATGGCAGGCGGCAGCAAGATTAGAGCCATGCACGACTTGTTCTCCACGGGCGAATACAGTGGCACAGACGTCGTCAAGGGCGCGTACCTGCTCTGGCTCAGCGTTGCTAGCATCGCGGAACAGTTCTACACTTCCTACGATGGTTCTTGGCCGCAGGTGTTCCAAATCTGCAACGACAGCGTGGAGGCAATCAACGAAATCTGGGATCTCTTTACGGCGGAAATTCTGACGACGCCACAGAAAGACGAGCAGGCAATTGTGACATTCTCCGCTGTGAAGGACGCTGTCTTCTGGGACTGTCGTCGCAGCTGGTTATTCGAAGCTGAAGACGCTGCGAGGCTAGAGAGCCATTTTAAGGAATTCGCTCTTCTGACTCCCACAGCGTCGACTACAATGCCAGTTGCGCTTCCAAAGCCAACGCCCGACTTCGCTGAAAACCTGCTGCGAGGCCGAGCGTTTAACTTTGAGGCCTTTAGGGCGCGTCTCTGGGGCCTGCACGCTGCACAAGTGTTTGACACCGGTATCATTCCTGTCGTCGGTGGCCGATACTTCCTGCTGCCGGCCTTCTTCTACGATGTCATTCGTCCCAGCTCACCTTCCTCGCAGCTGGCCAACATGGCTGCCCTAGGCTGGCTTGTGGCGGAAAGCATGTGGTCTGTGGTACTCTACGGCATCCCGTGGAATTCCAAAACTGAAGCCAACCTCCAGAAGCTACGAGCTTGTTTCGTTAGGACCTACTTGGGCAGTGATAGGAATCCCACGTGGACGAACGTCACGATGGCCGCCTCCCTTGGCTTGTCCTCTCTTCTGAGTGCTTTTCGCCGTCCCGATTGGAACGTTACTCGAATGGCGTTCAGCGCACTTGAGATGTCACACGGGCATCTTTTTTACTCTCTCGCAACCTACCTGCGTTGCCCGACAGCAGAGTATCAAGAATTTGTGAGCTATGTAAACGTGCCACTGATGTACGTTAATGATTTTGCAAACGTGTTCCATTGTTCACAGGAGTCAACCATGGCAAAGCCTGAGCTTTGCTCTATTCGTGCAAAGTTAACGTAATGATGGATACGTATCCCTATGTGCGCTTTTGCGGTACTGTGGTTAAGTTATGTTTGCGGACTTGACACGCGAAGCCTGTGAGACCTATTGCGCTCTTTTAATTTAACGTTGTTCAGCTCATTTGTTAACTTGATGCGTTCTTTTTTTCATCTTGGTCCAGTGGTTATTGCGTGTTTGGTTGTCATATAAATAATCTGCTCAGCTCCTTCCTGGTGTGGCATGTATTAAGACAAGAAGAGAAGACATGGAGATATTGTAGGTCTCTATTACTGGCACCAAGCAGCACGCTTTGCCTTTACTTATAATTTTAACTTATAACCAAAGAGCTTGAATCATTAAAGAAGCTGATGCAACCTTTAAGGCTTAGCGGAAGGCATGGCGTACAACGTTTTCGCGGGCGAAAAAATTACTTTTAATCTGCCCCTCCCGGAGGACGACAACACTTAGGTCGGACAATCTCATGTACTCTTTATACTTTAATTTCTGGAGTATGCGTCACCTGGATTAGGTGGCGTCAGAGCTGGTATGTTGAAAACTCTTGTGCAGGACTACTGCAGACATTTGTGCCCATTATCGATATTGCCTTGGAGTAGAAATGTTTGCAAATGAATCACACATAACAAAACGACTTGCTGTTGAAAGAACCCCGCAAAAGTTGTCACACATTGTTCGTTTCATGACTGCAACATCATACTTATTGGGAAAGCACTGCATGCAGCCACCTCACGAATGATGTTAGGGCAAGGAATGTCTTATGTGATGGACGTACTGGCTTCCGGCTGGTTTTGGTCTAATTTTTCTGTTCAAACAGACTAGAGTTACAGCTGCTGAGCCAAAGAAAAAATCAGAAGCACTGGCCATACGGATTCCTAGTGTTCTTTTCAAACTAGGCGAAGTAACTCACCTTTTTTTCTACATTTTCTGGGATACTGAAGACTGAGGTAATTCTAGACACGCATCATTTTCTTTATATATGGAAATATAGAGTGTGCAAGCTCCAAAAAGATTGGTCCGATCACTGGTGCTATTTAAATATCGGTTCATGATATACCACTTATTTTTAATTTTTTTATTCATAGTACCTCTAAGGGCCCTCGTGCGAGGGTGTTACATAGAGGGGGGGGGGGATACAAGCATAAGAATATGGCACAGGCACTCGAAATAAAACAAATAATGCATGTAATGACGAAGTACGAAATAAAGCTAGTATAGTACACAAACAGACAAAGCAAAAGAAAATACTCAGGAATACTGTAATGCACATAATATAACAAAAAATACAAAATATGTAAATCCATGGCTTGCTTTAACGAATGCTCACAGGATTGTAAGTTAACCCCAGTAGCTATGTGTGATGGCAGGTTATTCCAGTCTATTATGGTGCGAGAAATGAATGATTTCGCGTAAAGCGATGAACGGCACGTTATGCGTTTTATTTTGTTTTCGTTGTCACGGCGAGGAAAGACTGCAGGGGGTGGCAAAAAGAAGTAATGATGGAGGGTGCGATTATGGTATGATTTGTGAAGTAAGGTTAGGCAAGCGAAATGGCGTCGACTTGATAGCGGTTCCAATTCGGCGCGTTGTTTTAATGCTGGGACACTGGTGAAGCGTGAATCACCTGAAATTATGGAGCGAAAAGCACGGTTTTGCAGGGGTTCAATGTTTTTTATGACGTACGATTGTTGAGGATTCCATATGGCAGAAGCGTACTCAAGTATCGGGTGGATTAGTGCGATAGCTTTTTTTAAGTTCGCGGTTATAATAATTGGTTTTTTGTGGGGGAAAGGAAATGGTGCAGTATCTGTCTCATATATCGTTGGACACCTGAACCGCGCCGTAAAGGAAGGGATAAAGGAGGGAGTGAAAGCAGAAAGGAAGAAAGAGGTGCCGTAGTGGAGGGCTCCGGAATAATTTCGACCACCTGGGGATCTTTAACGTGCACTGACATCGCACAGCACACGGGCGCCTTAGCGTTTTTCCTCCATAAAAACGCAGCCGCCGCGTTTGTTCGGGATTTCAGGGTCTGCGTGTACGCTCAAGACGTTCCATTTTCTGGCCGCTAGAGACGTCTAGGCGCAATGCCAAATTTTTAAGTGCACTTCAATGGTCTTGAAGTGTACCTGATCAGCATAGATTAAATCCTAAACGTGACCAAACTGTCGTTGCTGTTTTTCTTGGTCCCCCGTCTTTTACACCTAAATAACATACCCCCCTTCACCAATCCGACTGTTGCGTCGGGTGTCGATAACCTACGTGGGTGTCATATAAGACCTCAACTAGGATAGGTGGCCTCATATCAGGAGTATCATGTCTAAAATTTTTGGACAAAAATTTTGATTATTGTAAAATTGTAAATAGCTGTTGTGGAAATAGTGTAGGTAGTGGTTCACGCTTAATATGGGTACCACAATTATTTTTTGTTTTTCCAATGCTCGCTTCGAACAGTTAAGACTGCCAAAGAAAACGAACGGGGAACGCTTTCGACAAAAGTAAAAACGATAATAACTGGAGATCTTTGGATATTAGATTGCTATTGTAATATATCTTGCAGTATATGAAAAAAAAAATGCTTTCATAAACTCGTTCCCGCTCAAGAACGCTTTCGTCCGGAATTGTCTGGTATGCGCATTGGGAGGTAAGTACTCTCGTCACAGGCTTACGATGATTAGCGACAGAAAATAAAGCATGTATACGCACTGCCAGGCTAGATAGCTGAGACACGTATCAGAACTTAGTTGTTTTCTTCGACCGTGTTCTAAAGAACGGGGTCGGGTGGCCTAACAGAGGTTAAGGAACATTAGACAAAGACAAAAATTAGATGTTCCGCAAAAAAACAACCAGGCCAATGTAATTAGCAAAATGAATAACATGGTTAAAGCAGGTGAAAAACTTTGCACAGCTCTCCACAGGAGCGAGAAAATCGGAATGGTAAGATGAAGCCATTGGTGTGGAGACGTCCAAAGGCGGTAGGTGGGGATCAGGTTACTGCAGGTATGGTGACGGACGATGGGGAGATTGTACAAGAAGAACATTCCACCCAGTATACCCAGCTTCTTTTGACCTCGAACCTGGCCGAAATCTGGAACGCACGCTGACATTATCATAATCCGTGAGAAAGGGGACAACAGCACATACAAATTATAGACCAGTAAACTTACTTTCGGCTGCCCACATGCTCTTTGCAGAGGTGATCGCTAAGTGTATTCAAGTGACCATAGGCTTCAATCATCCAAATTGCCAAAGGACCAGACTAGCTTTCGTAAAGGCTACTGGACAATAGGCCATATTTACACCATCGATCCGGTGATAGCGATATGCACAGAATGTAATAACCCCCCCTCACTCTCTCACACACACACACACACACACACACACACACACACACACACACACACACACACACACACACACACACACACACACACACACACACACACACACACACACACACACACACACACACACACACACACACACACACACACACACACACACACACACACACACACACACACACACACACACACACACACACACACACACACACACACACACACACACACACACACACACACACACACACACACACACACACACACACACACACACACACACACACACACACACACACACACACACACACACACACACACACACACACACACACACACACACACACACACACACACACACACACACACACACACACACACACACACACACACACACACACACACACACACACACACACACACACACACACACACACACACACACACACACACACACACACACACACACACACACACACACACACACACACACACACACACACACACACACACACACACACACGCACACACACACACACACACACACACTATATAGCCTTCATATAGTAAGAGCATTTGAATCAAGCAAAACCTCAGCAGTCATGTAGGCGTTACGGAAAAAAGGTACAGTAGAGGCTCATCTTAAAATACAGGAAAATATGTAAAGCGGCTGCACAACCGTAATAGTGCTGCAGAGGTAAAGAATACAATTTTCATTAGAAAGTAGGTCAAGCAGAGAAACAAAATCCCCCAGTACTATTCAGCGCCCATTCAGAGAACGTATTGACAAATCTGATTGGTATGAATAAGGATAAAAGTTAGCAGATAGTACCTAATCGGCGATTCGCTGTTGTCATTGCCAGCATGATTCAGTGCCACGACAGGCAAAGCAGAACAGTGGCTCTGAAATTTAATATCTAGAAGACTGAACTGGTGATGAACATTCTGGGAAAGCAACAGCAGTTAGCGACAGCCAACGAAGCGCTCTAAGTGGTAAGCAAATATGGACACAGTACTTAGGGCAGGTAGTGGATGCAGGTCAGTACCAAGAGGATAACCATGGGGTGGCCTGAAATTGGCGATACTCTGAGATGTTACAATCTGCGTTCACCTGAATCCCTCAAAAAGAAACTATATGACAGCTGCCTCTGAGGTGGTTGACAGTTCGACTGCCCATTCATGGCTGGCTCAAGCTTCGACTTGCAGTTTCATGGTAGACTTTAATTGCCCTGATTCCAACATGTCAGCCATGCCCCTGTGTGGCAATTAAGGGGCCATAATCTGCGCAAGAAATCGCACCACTCTGGCAAGGCAGTGCGCCGCTTTCCACAAACCTTGCATTATGTGCGACCTGAAACGGAGGGTCTGCTAGGCTATTTGCCTGCCACATCCCGTTAAGAGAAGACAAGCGTAGCAGGGGGCGCCGCAGAAAGTTAGTTGGGCAGATGAGAAAGAAATTTGCAGGCATATGGTGGGCGCAGCTGGCCAAGGACAGGGTTAACTGGAGAGACAGGGGAGAGGCATTTGCTCTGCAGTTGGCGTAGACAGGCTGATGATGATGATGATGATGACGACGACGACGATGTTGCGAAATGTGCGGGCAATGCAAGCGCTACACATCGAAGTCTGATGGTGGGCTTCTAATAAACGTTTGTTTGCTTTTTTTTTTAGCGTTATCCTCACTTCAAAAACGATAAAAAAAACTACGGTTTTCTTCTTTCCTGCCCTCTCCACATAACCTTCAATTCACTATTCATTGAACAGCTGTAAGAGATAAGCGCTCAGCATGCGACTCATTCTAAAGCAACGTTCTTGCTTGCGCGATTTAATAATAATAATAATTGGTTTTGGGGGAAAGGAAATGGCACAGTATCTGTATTATATATCGTTGGACACCTGAACCGTGCCGTAAGGGAAGGAATAAGGGAGGAAGTGAAAGAAGAAAGGAAGAGAGAGGTGCCGTAGTGGAGGGCTCCCGAATAATTTCGACCACCTGGGGATCTTTAACGGACACTGACATCGCACAGCACACGGGCGCCTTTGCGTTTTTCCTCCATAAAAACGCAACCGCCGCGGTCGGGTTCGAACCCGGGAACTCCGGATCAGTAGTCGAGCGCCCTAACCACTGAGCCATCGCGGTGGGTATTGCGCGATTTATTGTTGTTATTTCGGTGTTCACGCGCTCAGCAGTGCGCATTTCTTGGGTGGCAGTGAGCGGCCGGTTTTTCAGTAAGACTCCTTGTGGGTGTCGTTGAATTCGTTACCTGTGGCGGTTAAGTTAAAACGCAGAAATTTATTTACATAGAATAGGTAAGAATTTGGCGCGAGCGATGATTCTTCGGTCTGCTATTCTGAACTATGCAAGGGTAAGAGGGGAAGAAAGAGGATTGGGATAACTGGCAAAGCAGACGAAAGAAAGGTGGAAAAAATGAAAGGTCGGGCTATTCTGCACTATGTAAGGGTAAGAGGGGAAGAGAGAGGATTGGGATAACTGGCAAAGGAGACGAAGCAAAGGTTTGCCGCATCATTGTAGAATGGCACCAAAAGAAGAAGACGACCGAAAAGAGTATCACGACCCGAGCCGAGAAGAAGAGGAAAAGTAAGCGAAAGACAGCTGGGGTGAAGAAGAATAATAATAAGAAGAAGACAGCCACGACTGTTCTCCGAGGGCACAACGTTCACAACCGCCATGGGCGGTGAGTAAGGCCAGCAGATTCACCCTTTTTGTCTCGTGTGGAGAAATGGGCTAGTAACGGGTGACGGCAAATACCTGCGTCCTCACTCCCTTGACAAGGTGGCTTAAGATTTGCCGCTGCCTTAAGCGAATAGCCCTTTGCTTAGTCTTAGCTGAAGCCTTTCAGCAAAGGTTTTGGATGAACAGTGGAGTTCTTGCTAAAGTACTACGCTTGAAAAAGGCTCCCGCGCACTTCGTTTCTGGCAGTGCAGATAGAGGGGATATGAGAGGTGCTTATTTCGTGACCGAAGTGCATGAGGATGACCTTTGCAAGTGCCCCTTTACTCCGCTATTATTGAGAATGTAATAATAAAAAAAATTAAGCGCTCTGGCCAAGACGCGAACGCATGAATCTTAGGAGGATTTAATCAAGGCTTACCTGAAATTAGCGCTTTTAAAATTGTAAATGATACAGATGATAACTTCATTTCTTAGCACGAAGACGGTCCATACTTATCTCCTTTGCCAGAAGCCTCGAAGAGACGTTTGCAAAGGTTCCTTAACGTTGATGATGGTGATGTTGATGCATTTTTATGGCCCAAGGGCTTTTCGGTATAAAGAGCGGCATAGTACAAAGTTTTTTCTACTCAAGACAGACTATAAAACCGATTTTCGAAGCATATAACCCAAATGAAGCCAAGAATCAGGCCAGGGGAATGCTTGTATACATTGTATCACCGGTGATTACCCGGAGTTACTGGGGATCGAACCCTACCCCGTGTGCGATGCGGTTGCTCAAACGAGTAAGCCACAAACTATTTGCACACAAAAAAATGTGTGCAGGTTGTGCGCGTGGTTAGTTCTGCTCCATCATGAACTAACCACGCGCACAACCTTTACACATTTCTGTTTGTGTAAATAGTTTGTGTATATTACATCTGCCCCTATCCTCTCTCCATGTCCCCTCACCTCTTCCATTTCATTTTTGCATCCTGCCTGCTATCATTTACTTCCGCTGCCCCAAATCAGGTGCTTCAGTATCTATGGCAGATGCCGGGGCTAGCAATAATCTTGTCATCCCTTTTTATTATTATCTTAATAAAACCACAACAACAACTACTACTACCGCGTCAGGCTCGTTAACGTTACTGAGCTAGTTAAATTGCTGCTTAAATGCCCTGCCTATTGTGTTTGGTTGGGACAGCATAACCGTGCTATACCGGAGGCACACGCATCGTGTAATGCTTTCCCAGAGACCCCTTTGTGACCAAGGTTTGAGCTCTCTCGCGCTTGCTATATGTAGGCTGGGAACATTGCTAGATGCGCACCTCTCATTTGCGTTCAGTGAAGCAGTCTTGCACCCGCCTTCCTCAAAGGGCAAAGTTTTTAGCGATTGTTGGCTGGTTATTTCAACTGCACAGACGTGAAACCGAACAGGATTGACCCGAGTCGAACTGTTACCTTGTGTTTGGAGCTCTTTGTTCGAAGATGTGCTACGTCAAATGGAGGCATTGAAACCGACAGACATCGACGTTTACTGGGAATTGCATTGATCTATACCGGCTTTTTCAACGAACGCTTCCAAAATAGATTTTTGGGATAAAATACGGCTTTTGCCGCATAGTATTACCAGTGTTGGCGGTTTCTTTAACACACACTGACATCACAGAGTACACAGGCCTCTAGCATTTCGCCTCCATCGAAATGCGGCTGCCGCGGCCGGGGTGGAACACGTGTCGTCCGGGTCGGCAGCCGAGCGCCATAACCACTGATCGACCGCAGCTGCCTTTTTTACGGAACGGTAAGGGCGTACGGAAGAGAAAAAAAAGGGCTGTGGCTTAACTTGGCTAACCCTGGAAGTCAGCGAAAAGTAAGGACGCTTGCTAACTGTCTGAGGCTCGTCCGTGGCAGCTCCGCTACACGTTCGCGACAGCCGTTCTATATATGGTATACCCAGAAGACCACGCGGCTATGACGTGGTATCACATGGTCTTACGACACCCCCATCGGATGTCATCACTTGCCTTCACATCACCCCATCAGATGTTCTTAAGGTATAAGGTAAACCGAAGGGTCACCCAACGTCAATGGTCAAAGGTCACAGGTCAATTAAATGTCATGGGTCAAGGCAGGGGTCAAAGATTCGACACTATAACTGCACCACATATCGTCATACATTGCTAACGTGGTTGGGCTGAAGGTCGTTCAAGGTCATTTCCTGGCGTACGCGACGACTGCTTTACTTAACGTAGCGAAGCTATTCGCTTCACTTACCTTGCATACAATATACAGCGTTCTTGAATATTAACCAGCTCCGCTCTGCGTCTCGTTGGCGAAGTTGAAAATGCTCGCGACTGCTCATAACATTATCTCACTTCCGGCTCTTCTCGAAAGTCTGAGCAATTTCATGCGGTCACTGTCTCGATGAAGTGTTTTCTTGCAATCTTCTCGAACATCGCGCCTCAAAACATCCATGTGCTCTGTTTACAGACCTTGAGGGCACCTCCTTTATTGAAGGTAAGCATACTCTTCGCCCGAAACGCATGCATTGATATTAATGCAGACGAGTCCAGTCTCGCAAAGGAAAATAGGATAGAACGTAGTTCTTCTCCAGTCCTGGTTTTTACCTTTCTTTCATTTTGTACATTTCGCGATACGGGGATAGCCGAAATAAAATCTCCAACTTTCACTGAAGTGATTTAAGAGAGATGCAGTGAAGCGTACTAGCTGGGCTCATGTTCGATCGGGCCCTCCAGCACGCAAGTACGTCACAAGTAGAATAAAACACATAAAAAATTATGTCAGAAATCATTACGCTCGTTGTATGTAAAGCGCGAAACATTCGTCATGACACGTCGTAACTCACTATGAAAACAACGACGCAATGAGAGCATTTTGTGGTGTTGTTCGTGTACACTCGTGAGATCAGACGTATACATCAGTGTATTGCACAGACTGCAAGGCACTGCGTACAGGTCTTGCAACAATTAAGAGGCTTGCAAATTAGGCATCTACTACGGCAATATAGCTGGTTGTTCTGGCACACGCCGATGCCTAACTTCACGCATATTTTCGAGCCTCCTCTCTTACGCTCCGTCCTGCTTCGCTGCGTCGTTTTATGCGTGCACGTCTCGTGTTGAGTGTCCTTATTCTAGAGAGACCCCATCATTGGGGGACTGTGTGACAACGCTGACTTCAGCCGAATGAGTCGGCGCATGCTTCGTATGACTTGGCGAGAGTGTTAGCGACACACGACTGGTGAAGCGAAGGGTGCCTACTAGTAATGAACATTTTTATACTGCAACCCCGCTTTTGGGGCACGAAGGCATTTCGGTGGCATTGCTTCAATATGACACTTTGCTTGCTGTTCTATCTGCTTTAGCTGAGTTGATAACTTGCCCCAGTAACAAATATTTGGGTTACAAAATTACGTCACGGGTATTTCTTAATTTTCGACGTTGTCTAGTGCTATCTGCAACTTGAGAAGACAGAAGACGCGACTTCAGCAAAAACTTATGTTTTTTTTATTTTTTAAGCAGTCAGTTCGTTCGAGCAATGTAAGTACATGCGGAAGCATTCTCTTCTTGTGCGGTCTTTGTTGTGAGCTAATGAGTTGCATTAGTCTTAAGGAAAGGTGCATTTCGCGTGCCTTTCAAGCGCGCACAATATTGGGAACGTCTTCTAGCGCACCCACACATTCTTTCCTTGTTCGGTGGTCAAGTGGTAGGTCCTTTGATTACATTTTTTTTCTGGAACGACGAGATTTCCGGAGACTTTCCTGTAACAGTCGCGGGCGTACACGCTTCCTGTTTTAGTATTATCACGCGAGCGTCGATTGTTCGCTTTAATATCGCCATATGACAGAGCCAATCGGCCAACTCGGCTAGAGTGGCTGCATGCGCACGAAGCAAAGGACTGGCCGACCATCGCCTACTAGGCTGTTCATAAAGCTACACGCAGACCCCAGTTGCTTCCTTCGCCTAACGCAGGATTTGGAACATCTGCCGCCGAAATACCGTCATAGGCAGAGGTATTTTGTTGCGTTCATTTTGAGGTTAGATTACGTTCTTCGCGTTTTTAACTCCGGCTCATCAAAAACGCGCCCAAAAAACCACTCCCGTACAGATCTGAAAAGAAAGTATAGATTTAGCTGCTCGCGATCCACTACTGTGGTCCTCTTCCACGGTAACCGAGCTGCGCCTTCTCTGTGGAAAGTGTGCGCCTCTGGGACCATCTGCGCATGCGTCGCTGGTACTACGACTAACCGGTTCGCGTTAGCGGATCGCGCTATGCTAAGCCTCTCTAAAATACCAGCAACGCCATACGTTGAATGTGGGACACGCTAGAGACGCTGAGCGTGCTGCTAGCAGGTTACTATACGTTGATTTACCAGAACATGCCAGCCAACGCGATAGGCGAAGGAATGAATCGAGGTCTGCGCGCAATTTAAGGAACATCCTGGAAGACGATGATGGCCAAGTACTGTTCTTGGTATGCATACGGCAATTCTCGCCGGGTTTGCCGATTCGCTCCGTCAGATGGCGCTGGTGAAGCGAAACGTCGACGCTCGCATTCTGCTACTAAAGAATTGAAAGGGTGCACAGCCTTAGTAAAAAGTCTTTAGGCCACAGCGTCAAGCTGAAGCAAAAATGAATGTTGCTAGAATACCCCGTGTAGCGGATCATTCAAAACGAGCAGGAAGCTTCTCTACCGCAAGAAGAAACCTTCTGCTAGCATTTCAAGGTAATTCGGTCTTTAATAGTGCCCTAATGGCTGTGTTAAGCGGCTGAAGGGAAAAACCTTTGGCCTGAAGACTTTTGACCAAGATTGTACCTCCATACTACATTGTGGATAAACAAACTGCAGCGCGCACTCTAAACAGGAATACGCCTATTTGTGAGTAAAAACTGGAATTAGCGCACTTTCGTTTATGAGAGAGAGTGCACTGCAGGGCTGCTCACTCTCTTTTTACTCCTTTCTGTTTGGAGTGGAGCGGGGGACGAAAGACAAAACAGTCACAGAGACAAACCGCACGAGAGATTCGTCTCTTTCTGTGTCTTTCGGCTCCTGCTGCGCTGCAGTTTGTTTATCAAGCATGCACTAAAAAACCCAACTAGCCACGAGGCGATAATCTCTAATAAGGGAGTAATTACTCACAGCCGTCCACACAAGCGCAGCCATACAGCTACAGAGGAATGCTATGTAGCTTTCTCAGAGAATTCATAGTTAAAGGAAACTTCGTCCTGGTCCGGGGTTCGAACCCGGGACCGCCGCTTCACCGCAGCAGTCGCTCTGCCAGCCGAGTTAACCGTGACGGCAAGCTCATGGTAGGCCGAGAGAGAATTGATCAATAACTCTAAGTGAATGCCAATGAGTAATTACTGCCTCATTACAAATTCACTCCACCTTGGGGGATTCCCCTAAACATTTGACCAACACTGTTCCCATTCGAGTAATTCGCTCTCGCCCTGTCATAAGCTTGCCGTCCCGGTTAGCTCAGGTGGTAGAGCGACTGCTCCGGTGAAGCGGTGGTCCCGGGTTTGAGCCCCGGACCAGGACGAATATTTCTTCAAACTACGAGGTTTCCGGGAAAGCTGCATACCTTTCCTCTGTAGCCGCACGGCTGCGTTCGGCGGGATGTCAGTGAGTAATTACTCGCTTATTACAAATTTACTCCACATCGGGGAATTCTCCTAAACATTTGAACAAAAATTTTGTACCGCTAAGCCGAAAATTCATGCAATGGAGAGTGGCTCGCAGCGGAAAACACTCAGATATACACGCGTTAAATTCTCCTTGTTCCTAGCTTTTCGTTTAAAGAAACGCGAGTTTTAGCCGTCTGGCCTTTATACACCAGCTCGTCTGTCCTCCCCAACTGTTGGTAGCTACTGGTAAACACCACATTGGGTTGAATTTTCGCTATGATAATACGAAACATATTCATCACATAAATGATAGACTCAACCGTGTGCGATTGAACAGTAATGCGAGAAAATAAATGTTAGAAATATATTGTTCTGAATTATCATCTTCCTACCTGGGACCACTCAAGGATGGTTTAATGAATTAGCAAGAATTCACCCAAAAATCCTGCTTGCTGCTAGTTAGTACATCCTAAGGCTTGAAATGCTTGGAGCGCGACATCAACGCGCAAGACGCACAGAAACGCTGGCATTGAACCAGACGAGCCGAACAATATGACCCTGCACATGTGTGCGAATAAAATCGGTGCTCGCTAAATTTTAACCAGAGCAAAAGTTTTTGAAGACGGCAAGAAAGAAATTCTGAATGAGAGACTGTTGAAGCTCATCAGAGAAGCCGGGTCGAAATGTGCAAGCGTGCCCTGTACTGCCTCTTCCCATAAAGGACATGTTACTCTTTTCACAGGTTATCGGCGATGGAGGCGCTCAGTTTTTACCTTTTATTTATCTCTCTTCCTCTTCTTCTCACAGTGTATGCAAGCTTAACTGCCGCGTATTAAAGGGCTGGATAGTGAGTGTTCGTGCATATCTTGCATGATCTAGTCGCTCCAAGTAATTCAAGCCTTACGAACTGTGTTTTTATTTTTATTCTGTACCTTTCTCTCGCCTTAAGCGGCACACGATGTCAAAGGTGGCGCTGATATTACAATTCTTGCCTGCGCAAAACTTTACATATCTCATCCCAGCTGGCGCCCGTCAAAGCTCGTCTCAGGGAGCGCGCCCTCATCAGTTGAGAATGAATTAGAGCGTGCATAAAGCCTTGCATTGACCAATTGCGCGCATTGAAAGTCTCTTTGGGACAGTATACTGTCCCATTTGCGGGATGGTGCAGGTTACTCATGTGAACTGTAATTGTTCTGCTTAAACGCGACAAAGTGAAAATGCGTGCTTCGCCCTTCCGGGAAACAAAACATTTCCGCTAGTCTACTACGCCGATCTAGACGTTTTTTTTTCTTCACAGCAGCACATTGACCCTGCTTTTGAGGTGCATTAAGATGCAACTCTATGTGTATTATTAACGTGGCCTGCGTTCTTTATCGTCTGAGCTTAGTAAAACACACTACGTTTTCAATATACCAGAGAAAGCAGTATGAACTTAGAGCCCATTAACATGCACTTTAGGAAAAGAATTCTTACTCAATTTAGTTTCGTATTCATCCAGCCCTGTAATCCTTTTCTATTTTTATTTCTAAAGCACTCTCCTTGAGAAGCCTCAGAACCGTAGGTGAACTTGTATGTTGTCCAAGGAGACTCCCTTGCCAGTGACAAGAACTACAGCTGACAATGTTCTAATGGTGCACAATAAACATTATCTTTCAGGCTGCAGCACTGGTATACCATTTATTGAAAAAAAAATGGCTGAGGTTCAAGCCGGCTGAACCTAGTTGACGAGCGAAAGCAAAGCCGGTGGTATTTACAGCGAAGAATGGTGTGACGTCATTGCTACGTAATCTCATGGCATCACATCAGACGATGCGAATCTCAGCTCTCAAGGTTAAGGTCAAAGGTCAAGTGACCACTGGTCATCGCTCACGTAGATGCTGGTCATTAGCTATGACTATGCCATAAAGGCATATCATGGCCATGCGCAGCAAGACGCATAGTCATACATTGTTAGTATTGGGGATGTGTGCTTGCTTTGACCTTGGTCAGACATCAAGGTCAAACGCGCAAAGCCAGACGAAACCCTAAGTTGTACCTCGTGTAGTAGAGCTCTCGCTCTAAAATAGCTTTTCGTTTTGATCACAGAATTGTTCAATGTGCCAAGTTCTGAAATAGGAACCTTTCTGTCTGTGACAGCTAATAACTTTTATCGCTTTCCGCACAGCGAGCATCACCGACTCAAGTGAGTAATATAAAAAAAATAGCCACTTTTACTTTCTCTAGGTGTTTTTATTCGTTTCCCTTCTCCGACTCACTGGTATTATTCGCGGAAAAGGACACGGAATAATCGGAGTCACTATTACTGTGGTGAGATATTATGAGCAGATACATGAATCTGCCTCAATGCTTTAGAAAAGCACATCCCTAGTGCCTTACAAGCAGGATATCGACGTTGTCCTCTTGGTCTTTCACAGTTTTCCTGAGTACTTTCGAAACATGTCTTCCATGTAAAGTAGCATTCGTTCGGTTGACGATTTACGGAGCTTTGTCCATTAACGTGGTTTCCATAGGCAAAATGCATACCTTCATTACTGCACCCGAACACAAGTAATGCATCACACTTTATTGACAGAGAACGCAAGAAACAGCACACAGGAGGGACGAAACACACACCGACACGGAGCTATTGCAGACGCAGCTTTATTGCCCTTGTCCGGCCTAAAATGCATAGCATGCTGCTATAAAAAAAGATAAAGGGGAAATATTAACACGAAAGGCATAGCTATAGGTAATCAATACGTGGGCCTAGCGATGGCGCATGATGGGCCAAATATGTGAGCTCTGTTTTCGTCACTGATAGCGATGGCCCACTCAGACAATGTTCATCTGTGTTTTCGGTGAGAACTGCTGAGATATATCCCTAGTGGCTTCTTCTTTGCGCTTAGCAATGACACAGGCGTCGGAAAACTCTGACATGTGTACTGCTTGCATTCTCTAAAGCGGGCAACAGGTCGCCTTTTGAGGCAGTTTTTGCCGATTTGCCGGACAATCTTTTCCCCAATGTGGCAGTACATAGTACTCAACTCCTCTGTACAAGATACAAAGGGATCGCGTTGCTTTATGGGGCATTGAAATTGTTTTGCAGACTACGTCATTGGCTTGAATTTAATTCTATAAATATATTTCGTATAGAAAAATATAAAAAAACAGTTTCGACTTTATGACATTCATTCTTTTTTCTTTCACATTAGCAACACGCCGGTAAGTATAACGGTGAGATCAAAATCACTGGCGCAGTGATAATTTTAAGAGCTGAAGCTTTTACTCTCCGAGCCGCAACTTTTAAGTTGCGTCACTGGCGTCGCGCTGTCACATCCAAACCGGGGGTGTGGCATGACGTCACTCCATGCGACTCACCGCAGCTGCTCCGCTCGCCTCTCCGCCGCTCCGACCGCCGGCGCAGCGGTTCTCGCCGCTCCGCAGACCACGTGACTCCCCCTCTCCTAACCACGTGACTAGCTTGCCCTCCATATCGCGCGCCCTCAGTAGTCGCTCCGTCGCGCTTCGCGAGAGCTTCCGCTCGTCTCACTAGGTATAACAGAGTTAAACCACGGCTATTTTTTCTTCGATGGCGGCTGGCATATCCAGCCTGCACTGCAGCCGGATTGATCCGGGGAAAACCTTTGAAAAGTGCATATGCCAACAAGGACCCCGGAACAGAGGGGGGGGGGGGGGCAAAGGGGGGCGGTCGTTTCCCCCAACATTTTTCAAGAGGGGGCAGCGCTTTCCCCCTCCCCCGCCCCAGGTCTCCAATTTCTTGCACTTGGATCAGATTTCTGACAGTTGAAACACTTCAGTTCTGGGACTCTATTAATAGAAATCACAGTGAGGCTGAGCTACTTGGCTGCGGAGCCGGTTGTAAAGCATTCCGTATATGAGTAACCTAAACCAGTCATGCCGCAACAGAAGGCGGCTATCTTAACCGTGTACATGATGATTAGCAGAATTTACACAAACTATGCGCAAACTTTTTAATGCAATTGGTCGCTTCCCGTCTATAAAGCTTCCGATTTCAATACGTTTTACTTTGCCGTGAATCTTTGCACGGTTTGCTCGTTCGCACTTAAAACCGCCGGCATGCGACTTTATCACTTTGCTTTGTAATGCGAGAAGCGAGCAAACTTATCTTTAATGATCGTGGCTACGTGAAAATGCTTCCACATTTTTCCAGATTATTGTAGCTGCTTTTGGTTCTTCATCTCGAAGGTTCCTTGCCTCCTTTAAAGTGAGCGCGGCCTAGAGCTGCAGGCATTTTGTTCGATGACCGCCGAGCAGGCTTGTTGCTATCGCCGCCGCCGAGTCATTCAGCTCTTAGTGGGCGCGAGTCAGCCGCTTAAACAGTTTCTTTTGGAAGCCTTCTCATTGCCATCCTAACTGCTGGAGTGTCGTCACCGCAACGTGACAGTTTTACATCAACCTTTGAGCATAAAATTGAATATAATATTGATTTTGTAAATGAGCAATAAATAAATAACAAAATAGGCTTGAAGTCTTGCCCCCCCCCCCCCCCACTCAAAAAATTTCCAGAGTCTCTGCATGCCACCCATATATATCGATTAAGGGGTGACATTTTTACTGTTCCATGCTTGAGCCCCGCCGTGTCTTTTACGCACCTTAGGGAGTTCATCAGTCTGAAACAGGTATGCCTGCATTGAGGCATAGATACTCATTCACATAGGGGAACTTAAGGAAGGGAAGAAGTTCGTAAAGAGTCACAGCTATCTGGAGAGTGCATTGCACTGTCGTATTGCATGTAATCACGTACTAATATAATTCTGCCGCAAGAACTCCAGGAGCCTGCTTCTCATACGTCGAGACGAACACTGTTAAATGCAATAAACAGCACTTACGGTAATCCAGGGTGCCTAGCTAGTTGTGCAGCACGTTACCTAAAAAGGTTTCAAGGAGAAATTCGACCCTGTTTGACACGTTTCTGGTTAGCGGAGGCTCACTTCGCATTTTTTTAGTGCTTGTGAAGACCCTAGTCCGCTTTAGGTTGAACTGGAATTCACTTGTTTTACGACTTAAATATAAAAAAAATATTTGGTTGAACTTTTCAAGGTTATATGACGATAAGTCAGAAAATGACGCGTTTTGCCCCACTGTCCCTAAAGAAACAACGCCGATGCCATAATATCCGGTTGGTCTCATTCGAACGTGTAAACCTTGCTCCATGTTATGTGACTTACCCTGTATACTGATGCTGCGTCCGGGCAATATAACTGACGGCTATTCAGCTTGATAGCTCCAAGAATGCTTTAGTTAAGCTTGTCTGCAAGCAAGCAAGGCGAAGGACTTTAAGCTGCAGGTGATGATTATGTACCTGCACATCTGTTGGAGGACGATAGGGACATATCGCTTAGAAAGCCCAGCTGCAGGCGTGTATCGTGAGTGCCTGGCGCAGCTGTGCAGAGAAAAGCAGTAGCAGGAAGGGACCCTCCGAAGCTTTAGATGCAGCTCAACGGCAGCCTCACGTGCTAGCGCTGAAAGCTAATAAGGAGGGAGCCAAGCCTGAAATGGTGATGATAATGATAGATTTTTATGGCGCAAGGGCATCTATGGACAAAGAGCGCCATGACGCAAGGTGTCTTCTCTTTCTCAAGGTTTGGTCAAAGACCCGCTTCCGGAGCATTTCACTCTAAATAAGCCCAGCACCAGGTCAGGGGAGAGCTTGTACCCATTGAAACACCGGTGGGTGCTCGGCGGCACTGGGGATCGAACCCCGCACCTCCGCATGCGAAACGGATGCTAAACCACTCGGCCACCGCTGCGGTACAAAGCCTGAAATGGTGACCACCTTAGCGAGGTCACGAGAAACGAAAGAGTACGAAGTCAGGGCGATGATTCAAAGGCGAGAGGCGCAGTCAAGGGACTAACCCTCGTCAAATGCTGATTGAAGTAGCGGCCCTTAGAGCTGAATGGTTTATGAAAGTTTGACGTCCTAAACCGACTCGGGCTATGAGGGATGCCGTAGTGAAAGGCTCCTGAAATTTTGACCACCTGGAGTTCTTTAACGTGCACCGACACTGCATAGTACGCGGGCCTCTAGAATTTCACCTCCATCAAGCTGAATGGAGTAGGTCCGTTACAATCATGAATAGCAATGCCATCTGTAACCACGGAATAAAATGTTTTCTCCTAACTCCTCTTAGGGACCAAGAGGAGGAGGACAACAGGCAAAAGGTTTTCCTCGGCCTCCTCGTCTGCTGTCTGCTGCTGCTGCTACTGCTGGGCATATACTACTCTGTCTTCGGGTCCCGTGAGCGAAAATTCTCCCTTACATATGCAGGGTGTTCCAGCTAAGACTGTGCACAGTTTTTAAAAATGGGCGTTTTGAGTTAGAAGAGCGCTTTTTTTTGCCATGGTATTGCCAGGGTGTACCACATCCGAATACAACAAAGACGTACTAACTTGCTGGCTGGTTAAGTAATAATGAAGGTAACTATTGAAGTTAACTATTTCACTGTATGTCCCGAAAAATAGTTAGTGCAGGAAACGGGGAAAATGCGCCATCCATTTTTATCTTTTCGTGCACGAGGAGCCCGGAAAGCATCCCAAGCAGCCCAAAGGGTCCATAAAATCCAGTCTGAGGGCACTGCTTGAATAATATACCTGACTCAGTGTTTTTAGTTTGTTTCTATAGGGTCCTTAGAAGTTTCCAGTTAGCTGTTTATTCGTACCTGTTTTAGTCGATTCTAAAGCTACAGTGAAAAAAACAAAAATGAAATTAGACTGCTCAGAACACATTATTTTCACGAAAAATGGTCATCGCAGCGCGTAGTTTATTTACATTTGTGGCGTCCGAGCTGGAGTCCCAATAGCTCGCTGCACTTGGCTGATATTGATTCTAAGTGGCCCCGCTTTTTTAAATTCTGAACGTATTCTTTCCAAAGGCGTTTCGTACCCAAACTGTCTTATTTTGTTCTGGCGGCGGTGTTGGCCATATTCCTTCTTCTCAGCGCACTTCAAACAATCACACAATCTCACCTAGTCCAGGTTCTAGCATTTGGATCATTTTGAAAAGATAACTACACACACCCAGCTGTCAGTCATGGGCTTTTAGAGAAATAGGCACATAACTGGGTAGTTGAATTCAACGATATTTGAGTGTTGTCAGCGCATTGCCTCCCCCACGCATTCAGTGGCCACCAAAGAGCACTGATTGGCTGCCGAAAATATCAGACGAGCCCCTCAGCGCTACGTGCAAGGCCTATATTACATGTTTTCGGTGAGTTGGCAACGATAATAGACCTGATTGCACCATCCAGGCACCAAAGTGTGCAGACTACGACGGAACGCATGAGCGTCCAAAGCTCGAGACGAAAATGAAAACAATAAACAAAATGGTAAGGGATCGGACGCCGTACACGAATGCGCACACACACCGGACCCGTTGCCGTGGAAACGTTCACGCAAATGGCGATGTAAGTGTAGATGCACAGACTACACCCGTGAAGAAACGACGACATTGTGTTCGGCGAGCATGTTATAGGTTGTATAGCCCGGTGGCACAGCAAGTCCACCTCTGCAGGTTCACAGGATTCGGTCAAGGAGGAACGAGTTGTGCACTAGGATGCAAAAGTCACCGTGCCCACATCCACTAATGCGCTCTAAACAAAAGGAGTAAAAAGGGAGTGAGCTGTCCTCCATCGCACTCTCTTTTATAAAAGGGAGCATACATGCTAGAGGACAGTTTACACCCTTTTTACACCTATATAGGCGTATTTGTGTTTAGAGTGTGCCTGCGCTGGCCGCGCACAGAGATAGACTTTGCGGCGTAGCCTCCTCTGCCGTCCCCTACTGCTAGTACTGAAACCCGTCTACATGTGATTCTGCTATAGAACAAATTAACAGCACAAAAGCAGCTGGTTGGTGCTCCTCACCCGACCGCTTCTGATGCGTGCGAGCCCGTTGCAAAAACAGCTGTGCAAATCGAAGACGCAGCTGAAACGGTGCTTGCACTAAAGAACATCGAACAGTAGTCATGGTTTTGCGCTCACCGCCGCCTCCATTGCAAGAGGTAGGCACCACAGTGAAGCCATCAGTGCCAGCTTACTCGCCATTACCTTTTATCTTTTTTCTCCTAATCCTGCATTTCCCCGTACACCATTCCCCTGTAATGTTATTTGACAGATCAGCGGCGTGTTACTCCGGCCTTCCTCTCTGCCCTTCCAAATCGTAAAAATCTTTGTCGTCTCTTCAAACCTAATCAAAAAAGGCTAGTGCTAATGTTAACAGGAAGTACAACATGAAAAGGACCTAGCAAGTATTAGGGCTCGGATGAAGCATGAACGGACCTAAGCAGAGAGTAAACATACTTAAAAACTAAATGTACCTATAAGAGACAAGAATCATGTTTAAACTGATTTTCGTATACGTATTTGTGTAGCATTTTAATCATGCATGTCTGTGACTGCATAAACAATAGAATAGAAGAAGTGGAAATCGTGATGGTAATATACAAAGAAATAAGTCATAAATGCCTACATAGCAAGGGGTAGACCGTCATGATGTTTATCTTGTGGGATTGTGTGACCGTGTTTACTCTTTGTGCCCTCATGTTGGCCGCGAATATACCCGGTGTTTCGAAGAAACCCTCCAAAATTTTTGAAGAATAGTTGCTTTTTAGTTAAAGAGAAGCTTTTTGCGACGTAGTAACACCAAATTTCTAAAATTCTATAAACCAGTATAGCTATTACTAACAGCAGACCACAAATTTCTTATTGCAAGTGGGCGCATGTCGGTTATAGTTTAAAGGTTAACTATTAGACTTTAGCTTATCATTTTGCTAGCTGACATGAATCGCCTACTTTTTGACGTTCGACCACACCGGTATTACGTACTATGCTTTACCTCGAAAACCCTACTTCATAAAATTAGTGGCGGCCTTCCCTGAGACACTTGGTATACAAGATGTTTTGTCTTTTGGGTCTTGTATTCAAGCTTCGAACAACGAGGAGGAGGATGGGCTTTAGCCGCCCTGAGCGGTTGGATTTCTGCACGCTACAAGTGAGCGAAGAAAGCTAACCGCGCGCTCAGTGAGAAGGTGCCTTTTGTTTGGTGCTTCATGAAGTTATTTCGGGGGAATCCTGCCTACCGATGTGCTAATATGCCTCCCTCTGACATCGCAGCGGGCGATCCTGAAGCGGACGTGACGGAAAGAACAAAAGCGCCTGAGTACATTGGTATCCCTCCCAGCAGTCCGCCATCCAAGCCTGGTCAGTTTAAACCAACTTTATATCGCCTATTTTTTCTCGCGATCCGGCTGTCGCAATTTTAGCGAGTCATATTGGTTGGTCCTGGTTACGCTGCAGCAATACATATTGACGTCTATACCCAACAGTCCTAGATAAAAGCATTTTTGAGTAGAAAACAGTTTATGAACGCAATTTTTTAATTCGATGTAAGATATAAAGATAATAATCAATATATCCTCAGATCACCCCACAGCAGTCTTGCATTTTTTTTTCTATTAATGCTTTTGCTATTGTCGGAAGCGTTCACATTAGTTTGATATAGCGGCCTTCACTGTTCGATGAGATCGGTGAAAACGCTTGGAAAGAAAGATTTCGCAACATGCCTGAAGAATAAACCATTACTTTCGATAATTCCATAAGACTATCTTGAAAAAAAAAATTGGTTGTTGGGGAAAGGAAATCGCGCAGTATCTGTCTCACATCTCAGCGGATGCGTGAACCGCGTCGTAAGTGAAAGGATAAAGGAGAGAGTGAAAAAAGAAAGGAAGAAAGAGGTGCCGACGTGGAGATCTCCGGAATAATTTCGACCACCTGGGGATCTTTAGCGTGCACTGACATCGCGCAGCACACGGGGGCCTTAGCGTTTCGCCTCCATGGAAACGCTGCCGCCGCGGTCGGGTTCGAACCCGGTTACTCCGGCTCAGTAGCTGAGCGCCCTATCCATTGAACCACCGCCACGTACAGAGTATCTTACAATTTTTCAATTTTCTAAATTTGTGTCCGACAATGTTGGACATGACACAGGATTGCGAGGGGTCAGGAAAAGCAAAGTAGTCAAGACGAGGCCAATGAAGAGTACTTTACAATTTTTAAATTTTCTAAAATTGTGTCCGACGACGCTCAACATGACAAAGGATTGCGAGGGGTCAGGAAAATCATAGTCCAGACGAGGCTAATGAAAAGTACCTTACAATTTTCTAGTTTTCTAAAATTGTGTCCGACGATGTTGGACATGACATAGGATTTCGAGGGGTCAGAAAAAGCAGAGTAGTGAAGACGAGGCTAATTAAGAGGACCCTACAATTTTTCAATTTTCTAAAATTGTGTCCGACGATGTTGGACATGGCACAGGATTGACAGGGGTCAGGAAAAGCAGAGTAGTGGATACGAGGCTAATTAATTTACGGTGTGCCCGAGTAATTAGCAATGGCAACGCGGCTCAGAACTGGATTAATGTTGGCTCATTCGTGGATGAGAGCCGCTTGGAAAGAAAGGCTACGACAATGAAACAAGCAACGAGGTATCAATAGCTCTGTTCTTGAAAGTACATGCACGAAATGCCTAAAGTACGAAACTACAAGGGTGCACTGCGCACATTCAGACACCTCTGCTCTCAAGCCGTCAAGGAATTTTAACAGAAGCGCACGTCTTCCCAAATCACACAGCGCCCGAGAAACCCTTGAATAAACTCCAGTGGTTGGAAATTAATCCAGAGCCCTCCACAACGGCTCTCCTCATATCTAGTCTGTAAACTTTAGGGCTGTTAAGTCTTTCGCACCATAGGCAAATAGAACATCTTTACGTTCTACCCCGTCTTCAGTTTTAAGGGCTCGGGGCGATATTCCTTATTTTTATTTTGCCTTCACAAGAAGCGTTCATTGTTCAAACGTAAACAAGGAGAGAAGCAAGGCATGACTGCATGAGGCGATAAAGCGCGGTGACACGTGGCTTGCATTAGTCAGACAGCTGACGGTTTGATTATGCAAAGCTATGTCGTAGCACTTCAACTGACACCGATATGTGGCTGAGTAATTTGGAAGCCACGTTACCCTCACCTCGCATATTTATAAAGAGAGAGCTCTCATTTGTGCCTCATCGGCTGCGGCTGCTGGTGCGAAGCTGGGCACGCATGACATCTCGGGTTCCCAGTATTCACAACCCAATCCGACAACCATCTAAGGATAAATATTAATATGGCTTTGCCTTCTCTCGCTGTTCCTGCATGACTAAGTGCTCTACGTACGCAAATAAGTCTCGAGGTTAATATGAGGACACACTAAACATGTTCGATACTGCTAGGCGCTTCCTCGGCCTGCATCGTAAAATGAATGCATGTATGCCCATACCACCTGCGGCACTGCATTCCTTTGTGCCTGCGTACCAAGAAAGACACACCTGAAATTGTGCGTGGTACCAAAATTATGCCATTGAACTGATTCAGTTCTATGGGTTGCCTTTTTTTTCATCTAGACTGTCCTCACTCTAGCCTTATGCTGAATGCTATGTGATGCTAGAAGCTGGTTAAGCGCCGCTGTATCGAATCGAAAACTTGAAGGGCTACTCGATTTATACAGCTATACTCACGCTCTAAATCGATTCGGTGCAGAGTAAATCAAGACTGTCGTTTAAAATAAATAGCCATTCATGTAGCCCAAAGGTGAGATTCCTATACGTAAGGGCTTTCTTACGCGGAAAACAGTGAGCTGAAATCATCGTCTCCAGCAAATAAAGCTAGTTGGCCGAAGCACTCTTTGTGGTTTCCGAACGAACTGGCGATAATAAATGGTCAATACTTTCACGATTTATCCCTATGAGGGGATCGAGAAATTTAACGGTAAAGATAAAAGGATGTTTTCTGTGCTGCACTATGCGTGACTGTGCATACGCTACTGATATTGACGGAAAATTTTAAAGGGAACAATTGTCATTCAAGACAAAAACCTTTTGAAGTTAATTCGAAGCATCCGATGAAAAGCCGGTAGCTCGTTGTTCAGTAGTATAGAAAGGGATCCCTGGGAATCGCCTCGTTGTTTCGTGGATTGTTTTGCGCAGCGTTAGTTGGTTGGAATCGGCCGCAGAAGTTGTTTGCAGCAGTCCAGAGAGGAAGCGTTTCAACATTCCCGTTGCTTGATGAAAAAGTTTTGTGTCAACCTTTGCGTGTTTTGTGTGGCGCGTGCAGAGGACAAGACCAGCCGCATTCCGAAACCGGTGACAACAGACGCGACGACGGCGACCGGCACGAAGACGACGGGGCGTACAGGCACTGAGACGATGACAGCAGCAACGACCACGAAGAAAACCACTAAGACCTCAACAACTACGACAACCACGACAACAACAACAACCACAACAACGACCACGACCACGACAACGACAACGACGACGACGACAACAACGCGCACACGTGAGTACTTCAGGCTAAAGTTGGTTAGGTATCCGTGGTTTACCGCAATAGCGTGCTTAATGGAGCTTAAGAGAATCGATCATGTGGGTTATGCTTAATCACGCGTTCCAGAATGGCGTTACGGAGTGATACCAGATACCTGCCCTATTCTTTGACCATCACCATCTAGAGCAGTTTATTGAAAATAAGCACACAAATGATGAAAACAGAATTGCCTAGGACTGTGACACATCAGTTCACATTTTACATCTTTCACTAAAGGTTACCAGCTGTCATCTGGGCCCATGCTCATATCATTTTATGAGCTCTAACCCGCCGCACTGGATCAGCCATCAGACGGAGTCAGACAAAATACTTCTAGTCCTGAAGATCTAAACGCTTTGTGGCACTTCTGTTCAGAACAAGTAACGTTGGTGTAAGGTATTCACAAACAGCTCAGAATATTTTGGAGTCTTGGTGGCCATCTATCAAATTTGCCTGAAGTGAACCCGACCGCGGCGGCTGCGCTTTTATGGAGGAAAAGCGCTAAGGCGCCCGTGTGCTGTGCGATGTCAGTGCACGTTAAAGGTCCCCAGGTGGTCGAAATTATTCCGGAGCCCTCCACTACGGCACCTCTTCTTCCTTTCTTCTTTCACTCCCTCCTTTATCCCTTCCCTTACGGCGCGGTTCAGGTGTGCAACGATATATGAGACACATACTGCGCCATTTCCTTTCCCCAAAAAACCAATTATTATTATTACTAAGTGCACGCTAATCTGCCAAGCGCATCAGGATTACTGTTCCAGTGACAAGCCGCTCAGCAGCGAACAAAACTGGACACCCTCCTTGAGATTATTACGGGACGTGACTTTGGAGAAAAAAAAAATAGGCCTTTACATCCGGGGTACATCGCTTGAAATTAATGGCGCATTGTAATATTTGCAGACTCAGAATAAGGCTTCATAATCTATTCCAGACGGTTCGCATTAACTCTCATGAAGTTATTTTTTTCGCTAATATATTGTGTTTCGCAGTTCAACCTTTTGCACCGAGTATACATGTTCAGAACGAATAAGCGATCGGTCACAGTCTGGACCTACGTGCATGCACGTGAAAGTGTAGTGTATTATGATCCTGCGGGGACCCAGAAGCCTGTATCCCGTAATCCCTTGGTCAAATAACGTTATTTCTCTCTTGTACTTGCCTGGACGTCTGGGTAGTGCTGACGTCTGCGTCAAATGTTTCAAGGTACTTGCTGAGCGCCCTTCTATTTAACTCCCCCGCCGCCCTCTGTGCTCGCTTTTTCGCTGTTTCTCGATGAGACGTGTCCAATACACTGTAAAGTCTTTCTAAAGAGCATACAGCCCAAGAGGTCTGCTTCTAAGCCCTGGAGCATGGCTCCTCTTGCATGCTTAGGGGCGCTAATCTTTAATCTCGCGAATGCGAGAGGAACTTAAGTCCTCAACCCTCCAAAGCTTAGGACTGTCTGCTTAACGTCCCCGCTAAACTGCTTGGAAGCTAACCCCTTGGGCTGTACATTTTTGACCTTCCACCTGCTCGCCGGTATTGAGGGAGGAACAAGCGCAGGCTGTTTTTACCTGCAGGGAAGGACAATAGCTTGCTTAGGTGATTGGCGCCCCGAAGGGAAACTGAAATGTATGCCTCGCGCAGCCACGGCCCATTTACTGGAAAAGCTATGTTTCAGATGAGCGCACCATATAGGGAGCATTTGAGAGAGGTTGCTTTCTTTTTCTGCCAGCACAGCTTTCATTGATTTATTACGCTAGCTGCAGGGGGGTCTGCAGACCACATCTTGATGCCTCGATTGCTGATGCAGCTTCCACCGGCTACGGGTACCTGGTGTGCACGGTTGGCCGCTCTGGACACGACCCTGCCATGTTCCCCATCAAGGAGGCCCTGTGCGACATCATTGTGTTCACGCACGTCGAAATGTTAAACTCGACGCTCATCTCAAGCATGGGAGGAGTGGCATTCGACACCTTCCTCAAGGTATCGTATATACAGGAACGTTACCTCCCGCTAACCCCACCCTGAAATGCTTGGCAACAATAACTGACATGGAAGGATTTCAAACTCTCGGTACACCCGCATATCGGTGTGCACATACGAATTCTGGGACTAAAGTTCCGTTTAAAACTCCCACTGTGAAGATCGTCACGTTCGTATCAAAGTCTAACATTTAAGTACTTATAAAAGCGCGCGGTTATGAAGTACCCCTCTTTGCTGAAAGTTTCCATATGACAAGTTCCACATTTTCATACGTCTCCATAAGAAATTTTGTGGAGTCATATGGAGCATAAGAAGTCCGTATGGACTATATGGAAGCTCCCATGGAACCCTACGGACTCCATATGACGTCATATACACTGTATACAAATCGTATGGAAATTATGTGGAATGCTAATGAACTCAGTATAGACATTTCCATGTAATATGCTATACCTTATGGTCTCCATAGTCCCATTATTCCATAGTCCATATTCCCATAATTGTCGAATCTAAAAGGTACCAGACAAATAGGACAGAACACGAAGGAAGATGACAGGCTGAAACGCCGCTTCCTACGGTTCATTGCGCCCATTACACGGGTACAAAAGCATCCCCCTCCCCCTTCTTAAATCTCAACCGTGCCTCACTTTATTCCTCACTGCATGCAAGCGCCACCTGACAATGCGCTTCTGCTGTCAATCAGTTCATTATCATTTGACCTGGCAGTGCCTGAAGATCTCTTGGATTCCATTCATCGTTGACCCAAAGGCCAGCTCCAACGAGGATGATTGATTGAATCTGCCTCACCAGATAAAAGTTGGCTTATATGAAAGCTGGCTGTCTTTACTTATCGACCTCACACGGGAGGTAACAGGCATGTCATTCATAACTAGATGAAGTTTATTGTAGCTATTAATAATTTTGAGTGCTTGTTCTCAACCCCCCCCCCCTCGGGAAAAAAAGGTCATGTGAATTTGGCAATTCAATTCAATTCGATTCAATTCATTCAACATCTTGAGGATGTTGGGCGCGTCGACCAAAAGCCAGAGAGAAGGCTTGACAGGGGTCGACGCACCATACAATGACTTGACAGCAGCATCAGGATGGTATACAGAGTGTCATATGTTAATAACAGGAACATTACATGAATATGAAAATAAAATAAAACGGCAAGTAAGCATACAGGAAAGAAAATACAAATAATAAGTACAACTCTCAGTTGGTAATAAGTACAACTCTCACGGTACCTGAGTGCACACAAATTTAGATGCCTTATTTAATGAGGACCATAATTAATGAGGACCATAAAAGTAAAATGTAGTAATTAAGGCACCATACGCGTCCTCTGGATCATTATTGCTGAGCACGAGATGCCAGTCCACGCCTGCAAGTGCTACGCGAAAGGAATTTAATGTGGCCTGGTTTATACGCCGATATTGTAGCGCGGGAAACTTGCATTGTTTTGGGGGGGTTTAAAAGAGTCTACAAACATGAATATAGGTAGGTGGTCACTTATCCGGGCATTAATGACTCCTGAATGAAGACAGTCAGCTGGATAGTTACTAATGAAGACGTCAATTGCCGTCGTTGCCTGCGGCCGTGTGGGGTTAATTATGACATTAGTAAATCCGTTGCTGTGCAATACGCTGTCGACCTCACGTTTATTTGTAGATTGAGATAGAAAGTCTATGTTAATATCACCGCCTAAAACTAGATTAAGGTTGTTTGCGGTGATCCATTGCAGATATTCATCAAGAAACCCGATGAAATTAGAAATGCTGCCTTTAGGAGGCCGGTATATAACAGAGAAGACACTACTACCGCTTTGCAACGACAGTATTTCGTAGTCCTCGTGGGTTATAGTATAGTCGGTAAGAATGGTGCATTTGAAAGTTTTTTCCGTTGCTATCAGGACACCACCGCCTCGTTTACCAGTACGGTTTTTCACACGCGTGTTGTAGCCGGGCAGGTGCAAAGCTTCGTTACTACTTTCATACCAAGTTTCTGTAATCATTATTACATTGAAACGAGAGCTGAGTGTGCAAAAAAATGCTTCCAATTCATCGCCCTTGTTTCGCAAAGATTGCGCATTCAGATGAAAGAAGGACACAGCATTCTTTTTTTTGTGCAGATATAGCACAAAGGTCAGAAGGCAGAACGAATGTGTACATCTTGGGGGTCGTTGTACTTCTAGGTATCAGAAAAAGCTTGGTGTCTAAGCTAAAGTATAATAAAGTAAAGTATATTAAGTGAAAGAAGCCACAGAGATAGGACTGAAATGCGTAGCGTCGAAGCAGATAGCAGGACAGATTGATGCACCGAATATGTTTGTCTCCTGAGCTCAACTTGGAGAAATAGAACATTTCCTGGTAAGGTTGTACTGGAATACACATAAGAGAAGCCAGTGAACATGGAGCCAACTGTGCAGAGCATATTGAAGTCGGATCAGCGTTTCTGGCTCTCATAATGATAAAAAACAGTACAAACCGCAGTACAAAGCCATCAAGGACTTACGGCATCGAGCGGAGGAGGCCTCTAATGGCGAGCAGTTTGCTTGCATTTACCTACGAAAAACCACGCAAATGCGCCTGTGGCAATAACACGGTCACAAATAATTGTTTTAAAGCGCGCCTATGAGTGTGTGGTCATCCTCAGTTAAGTAAAAATATATCATAGCTTCTTTAACACCTACCACAAACGAAAACGAAACTTTGTGATATAGAATTTTTTTTTCAATGAGTGAGTGGTATATTATAAATGACACATGCTACCGCCTGTCCTATTTTAGAGTTCGATGAAGAAGTATTGTGCACATGATTTCTATATATCTTTGTGTATAGTTTCCGAAGATATTTTTCCCGTATCTGTACTCCCTTTTGCACATAGACTATTGCACATAGACTACTCTGCTGTTGCGTGTAATTTTGTTCTAACATCCCTTTTTATAAACTTCAAAAGTGTGCCAGATGTTGCATGCATGCGAGGCCAAGACCCTCTCAGAAGGTCAATCACCTCTCTTTTTCTTTCCTTGTGAGCAGTGTCTGTAGTATGCGGCGTGAGGAAATAATAAAGAAATGAAGCATAAAACAGTCACGGAGCGCGAACCTTCATTAATATTAAAGGCACCTCCTACCACTCAAGTTTGAGAGCGGTGACCGCAAATAGAATGTATTAATGCGTGGCAAAACTTATACACGTATTCGACACTCTAGCCATCAACCTAAGACGGCTCGTTTTCGTCTTAATAATTTGTGGTTATGTTTTTCAATCAGTCTAATATTCCGTTTTCTCTCAACTAATCGTAGCTCTGTTATTTCGTATTCGCAAATAGTTCTTATCTCAAATCTCACGTTATCTTCCTTTGCTCAAATTAACCTGTGGCTGCGTCCTAATATATACATATATATTTCAAAGCTGCACGGTGTCATTCCCAGGTTGCCACAAATCGAGATAAGTCCACGCGTATGTCGTTCGGTGTCAGCTTCTCACCTAACCGACTGCACATGGACCTGGCGTCTTCACCGGATGGAAAGCGACTGGCGGATCAATACGTGCTGGGAGCGAAACAGGTCTTCGCCAATGCCTCGCTCTCCGTGCTGGGCGTCATGGGTCTCGACCGGAAAGTGGCCGACTTCAAGAAGGATCACAAGCTATCCGCCATGTTCAAGGCAAGTTGCCCTGTGCAGTTCTCAAAACCGCTTCACACCTTAATTACCATACACCAAACCGGTAAAATTTCACATTTTTCCACCTTTTTAATCATTTTAAGTAAGCTGCCAGCGAGGTGGTGAAACGCCTGTGGCTTAGTCTCACAAATTAATGACGTAGTGACTCATTACGGGTACAAGATATTATGCTCTTTTCGTGTTTCATAGCTTTCTATCCTCGAGCACTCACAGGAAGGGTCGTTGCAGCAGCTAGTCACATGATCGCTCTTCTATATGAAGGCTTCGTGACAGCTTAGTGTGATTCAGAATATCAAAGCAAACATTTACAAGCTGCGGCTCTCACAAACTCCTGCACTCTAAACATGAATAAAGCTAAGTGGGAGTAAGAAGGAAGTAAGCTGTTCTCTTGCGCACTTCCTTACATGCGCAGGCTAGGCGTCTTAAATTTCGGAGTAGATTTCGATCTCTAGTTATGCGGAATACTTAACCTTGGCAGCGGAGGTACATTCCCACTTCAAAGCGTAGTAACTTGATGCAATTAGCAATGGAAGGAGGCTTTTAAACGCGGCAAAGGAGGTACTGAAATTAGCAATTATAGGAGATCTGAACCTCGATTAAAACCTTCGCAACAGCAAGAACTTCTCATGTTTTGAAGAGGAATTTTATTTCAGTAGCCAATGTTGATTGTTCTGTATTTTTAGTGATGACAATGTACCCAATGGCTTGGGCAGCATATCCTGCCCCTAAATGGGAGTTCGCAGAGGACAGCTTGCAGTGCAGATACAGAGAGAAGAAAAAAACAATGTGCCGTCTGGCGTTACTTTACGCTCTGATGTCCATGTTGTTATCTTGTCATAAACTGCGGCTTTGAGCCGATAATGACACTCTTACTGTTCCGCGCAGACCTTGGAGACGTACGTGAGGACACTTCCGGAGTCGCAGCTGTTCTTGGGCCTCAGGCTGCTGGACAGCGGCAAGGAGCTCGCCTCCAAGCAACAGCTGGCAAAGGACGTCTTTCGGGCCGTCAAGGACATGAAGTAAGTTGCTGCCTGGAATGCGCTGCGCTCTTAAAGGGGCTCTGGAGCACCTTCCGAGGATAGCACATCACTTCGCTCAATCACTGCACTGTGTTTTCATGAGCACCTCAGCCATATAATACACTCCTACAGGCAGCAGAGAACCCACAAACATGCGCGAAAGTTGGCGAGCCCTTCCCGGCGAATTTTTCATGCTCGCACCCTCCTCCGTCGCTCGCACCTGCCTACATCAGTTCAGAGATGGCTGTGTTGCTTAGATTCTTTCTGACTTCAGGCGGCTACCATGCATGGTCACGGCCAATAAGCGGCGTAGCTCCGGCGAGTCAGGAAGCTCCGCCCCCGCAGGTGGGGCCGGCAGAAGAGCGCCGACCTTTCAGCGTGCAAAAAGTGACGAGAGGAGAGGGAAAGGCGCAAGGAACGCTGAAATTCAAATTTTCACTACGGTTAACTCAACTTCTGCAAAGGCCATCAAAAGAATTCTTACTGGAGGATATTCGTCAAGCGGCGTCCTTTAAGATCACAGCCGTACCGCAACTTCATTAAAGCCCCTTTCAGAGTCCCTTTAAGAAGGAAACGAAACTTAATTTCTTTGCGTCGAAATAACAGTTTAAAATTGTATGGCGCTCTCTGCAATTTGCAATTCGCACAGCTAAAATAAAGGTACGTATGTTTATTCCATGATGCGTAGAAGTACGAGGAAGGAAAATAAATTTGCTTCTAACGCTGCATTCCCGAAATTTTTAAAATCGAGTTCGCATAATTTCTTACGGCAAGTCACGTTAGTCATATGCATATTAAGAGTGAAAGAACTTGGCGAATGAACCACTTGTTAGTTCGTGTATACTTTTCGCCTTCACTGTGCACATTTGTTTTATCCGCCGTTCATGTCTCATTCCCAGAGTCAACGCTTTCCTTTTGCAGATGTCATTCGCTCGTTTTGATGTCAGCGTATGAATCTTTAAATTCGAAAGGGCCAGAGGTTGCAGCACCGCCGACTTCATCGTGTTTAGTATTAAACGGGGCAGTAAAGAGTTCATCCGGTTCTGGTATAGACGCCAAACCAGCGCTAAGCTTATTATGCGTGTTGCTCATGACCTAATCAAGGGCATCCCCCTGACACATCGCCTGTCTCTCTGCGCAGCCTCGTTGTTTGAAGAGCCCGCCGCTGTGGCTTATTGGCTCTGGCGTTCGGCTGCTCGAGGTCGAGAGGATGCCCGAGGGTCTTATCCCTTAGGCAGCTGCCGTACTTCGATGGAGGCGAAATACAAAAATGCCCGTGTCCTATGCGATGCCAGCGCAAGTCAATTAAGCCTAGGAAGTGCAAAGTAATCCGGATGTCTCCACTTACCTCATAGGCCCCGTGTCGCTTCAGGCGTTACTGGCGGGCTGTCATAGGAAAATAAGGACATCTTGTTCTCCAAAGGAATGGGCATGCTTGATTTCGCCTGATATCCGCGTGTACCAGGAGAAAGAGTGCTCATTCTGGAGAAGTCTCGAGGAACCCGCTTAGTACACGGCATACGCGAGTGTCCAGGCCCCAGACTAAGTGAGCGGTTCGTTGTGTCGTTCATGCCCAGAATCACCCTCCTCATACTCGTGACCCACAACGTGGAAGATTTTGGCAAATCGTGCACTTCCCTGCCGGTGAGCTCGTGGTCGCCCAGGAGCTACAAGGATGCCACAAAACCCGCACTAGTAAGTTGGACCGCAGTCTTCCATGGGATACAGCGATGGGAGAACATTTGACACCGCCGACTGACAGCGCCTTTGAAGTTCAGTAAATTTCTTGCAATTTTAGTCTCTTGTCGCTGCATCCTAGAAGTACTTGTTCTTTCTTTTAGGAGACATGTGTTCACATAGGTGCCACACTAGCTTTTCTCTTCAGGTAACCCCTGTAAAGCTCCTTTAGCACATGCTACGCCTTCAAGAGGCGATTTGACGCACAATGTCACTACTGCACACAGGAGGAGATATTCAAGTTCCTGGAGTTCGGCCTGAAGGGCGAAAAGCAGGTCGAAGTGACGCTCTCGTCCACGCTGGCTCTCATGACGTACAACATGCTTAAGAAAGTGACGAGTCCCGTGAAGTTCGGCGAGCCCTGCGCAGCGCGCTACGCCCAGCCCTTCTCCGTGTACTGCCTCGAGAAGCCGCCCAGCGAGCAGGAGCACAGCGAGAGCCTGACCGCGGTGGGCTTCAACGACACCCTGCTCTTCACCTACGAGACGGCGGCGACGGTGGACAAAAAGGCGAGTGCGGTGTCGGCGCATTTGTCCCACAGGACGCCGCCCTTTGTCATACTGCCCGACTGCAGCGACGCCTGCTGGGAATGACTGAGAAAGAAAGGACACGACTGTGGTTTCGATATTCGCAATGGCAGTCCGCCGACACATTTGATGCCGATGAGAGACAACGGTGAAACACTTAATAATAAAGAGAAAATTGGAGCGGACATTTAAGCTTCACCCTAAGGGTATGACGCGACAGCGTAATGGAATATTTTTCATATATGCGGGTGGTCCTTCTCTGCTTTACATTTATAGATCCCTGCGAGTCCTCATACCACTCCTGGCGCTGTGGTGCAGCGGTTAACCGATTCGTCACTTCCCTATATGGCACGTGCTCCCAGCGGTGGGCCTTGTGTGGCCAAGGTTGCTCTTCCCGAGTGACCAACCATTATTGCAACTGCCATTTGCCACAGTGGGCAGTTAGCTCACTATCCGGTGGACAGGTTGTGATTACGCCGCAAGGTCACGCGACCTAGGTGGCCCACCTGTCTCCTATAAGTTGCTCTCCGGGCACCACCTGCCTGAGTAATTAATGCTCGTGATCTTTCGCTCACAACGCCGACGACGCCGACGCCAGATTTACTCCGTAACGTGGCCTTTAACGCTATCGCTATAATAATTCATCGTGTCTTGAAGAAACACTGAAGAGAAATTCAATTTTGCCTACGTCGATTTATGGACTGCTTCTAGTGCCAGAGGCTGATGTCAGTGGAGCAATTGCTTAACCAACCACGAAAGGATAAGAAATGAAACAGCGAGTATGCTGCTGCCAGTGGCCGTTTTCACAACCGAACTGTTGTGACGTCAACACTTTTTTACGGGAATCTGGGAGGCTGAACCGCATCGCCATCCACTTGAATCTCCGATCATAAAGCTCATAATAGTTTCAACGTTGCGAGTTCGAGTCCAACGGCGGAAACAATATTGCTTCGTGTCCAACTCCAAATTTATCAGCAATTAAATCGTTTCTTTGCCGCCGAACAAATCCAACGCAGCTACCAAAAGCCGAAAAATCGAGTTTTTGCTACTAATAGCAATGGCATACAGTTGTCTTTTTTAGAAACCCGAGGGAAGAAGGTTTAAAGCCATGCCGACACAGTAGCTACAATACAAATATGCCGTCAAAATATCGTCCAGTAGAAGCTACACTTTTATCAATATCTTGTCTCCTATCCTGAAGCTGAGTTTTCGTGTTGGGGTCAAATGTAGCGGCCCTAGATAGAGCCGGAGTAGTGGATTTGAAACAACGGTTATGTATGGACAAGAACGCATGTGGGAAGTGTATTGAATTGATAATGCAACTTCAGTTTCGGCAAGAACCTTTTCGTCCAGCTTGCAGCAAGATATAGAAAGGTTACAGGCCTGTAACGAAACAAGAGCTGGAATTGTTAGTAATTGAGCAAATCAGAGTCTTTTGGCAGTTATTTTATTCATTTGAGGAAGAAATCATACCGGATATTTTTTCTGCTCATCAGATGGAGCTCATCATTGAGCGGAGGCCCCTCTACTGGCTGGGTAATTTCCCTTGTGGGCGCTAGATAAATAAACATTTTACTTATTTATTTACTTACATTGCTTCCGCCTTCGTTTTCGAGCATAGCAGGTAGCGACGGGTTACAAATCATAGTACATATTCACAGTCATCTGCAGAAAAAGGTTCACAAGCAAAAGTGCCGCGATTAGGGACGCGAGAACACAAGGAAGTTTTGAATGGAAAAAAATCGCACTGATGGTTTCGTAATCAAAAATAGCTTATCGCGGCCCACCTTAGACGCGCAATACAAATCACGCTTCACCGACTTCGCGGAATACAGTTTCCTGATCACAAACTACGCCCAGAATGAAAAGGCACAGTTCATACAGAAGGGGCTTGAGCTTCAAAAAGCAAACTGCACTGTAAAGAAACAGAAGCTGCAAAGAGAGCTAGAATAAAACGCGAGCGACCTCTAACCCTGTTTCAAACTCGGTGAAGAAACAGGCAGATGTGATGAAGGGACCCAGCTGGTTATATTCCTGTAATTCCAGAGTAAAAAATATAGGCGTTGCTACGACAATCGTGTTCGGTTCATCCGCAGTCGTGCTTCCGCCTTGTTGAGCGCGTCTGAAAAAAGTAATGTATTTTTAACATCTATTGCTGACATTTACAAAGCATTAGTAACAAATATTAGACGAGCTTGTCTTGCTGTAATATGCAAAATTCAAAGACCGGAGGCACCCAGTAGGTTGGTGGGGAATCAGTGCGTTTGTATTTATTGTGTACGAAGCATATAGACTCTCGCGCAACACTTTCTGATTTTATGGTGTTAGTAATTGTGTCGAAACCATATATATTTTAGCTGTGGCCTTCGGGATATCGTACAGGTGTACAAGTTTGATACGTCCAAGCAGCAGCCTCAATCATCTCTTCAAAAACAGCTTGCGTATACGACACAGGCTGTTCGTCTGAGCTTAAAAGCAAGGCTGACGCTTAAACATTTATATATGTGCTTTTCTGTCAACATTAGTGTACTTAATTTGTTGTGAATTTATATGGTTGCTTGTATCTGGTTACTTCTATTGCCGCGGATTTTTTAACATTGATCGAGATCTGCAATTATGAACACAGTCTGCTATTACGTCAACTGACCTCTCAACTAGGAAATGCTCTTCGGAGTTGCTGATCTCGCTCTAAAAGATTCAGTCATCAGCGAATAGTTTAATACTGCAGTAATATTATACAGGGCGTTTCACCCAGGACTGTCAGCAATTTTCAAACTTTTTGAGTTGGAAGACCGTTTTATTATTCGGAATAGATTTGCTGTGTTGTAAGACGTCAGCATACAGATAAGATATGCTACTAGCAAACTGGTTCAGGCACAGGAGGAAACCATGGCACTGGGCGTCACCTCTCAAGACTCTGATGAGCGGTGCATGCTTGATAAGAATTTAATATTCTTCATGCAAAAAGTGACCGATTAAAGGAACGGTCTTGATCTTTAATGAAAGTTCTGAAGCTCACTTCCGTAATGAGCGCAGCTAAAAAGGCGATACATACCGGGCTTCACTTTCTTTTTTTTTTCAACCGAGACTCAATACCCGATCTTCTGCTTAGCGTAATTATCTCCGATCAAGAGACGCAACAGTGGGAGGTGCCTTGGTTGCTCTGAACGGTGCCTCTCCGACATTATGTTCGATAACCCTTTTCTGTATATAAACAGCTTCGGTTCCTATACTTGATGCACGTATTGGAATACAACGACATTTTCTGACGGTACGCGCCCCACTGGCGGAAGAGTCTGCGCGTATTTTTTTCTGCACACTCCAGGCTACTAAAGCGGGTTGCATGAATCATGCCTGCTTCATATTCATTAAAGCTTATGCTCGCAAGTAAGCCATCCCGAATCTACTGGAATCTGACACACGTGACACCTGACAATCTGACACAACTATGAAATGCAGTAGTTAAATGACATATTCGAATAATACAGTATGTTCAACAAAGCTTAGCATTGCTTCCACCGAGTGTCTAACCCAAAAATATCCAAAGGAAATCCACGGACGCTCCAGCCAAAAGCGCCCAGACGTTACCCAGTCACGTACCGTTGACGTTGATACCGCACCTTGTACACCCCAGGATGAATAAAACAACCTTGAAGGGTTGGCTCACGACACTAATAAAACAAGCATGCGACTCCATGTAAACGTGTAAAATTTTATAAGGCTCAAGGGGCAAAGTTTGGCAAGAAACATAGACAATGATTTAGAATGCAAGGATGCAAATTCATGAAATATAGCTATCTGCGGGGAAGCCACACGTAAAGGAAACGGTGCGTTAATTACCAGTCGATAATTCGTACTATGTCACTGAAAGCGACTGCAGTCGCTGCGATGAGTCCCCCCCCCCCCCTCCTAGTGTGCGCGTATCATCTGGGAGGCCTTCGCCAAACCAGAAAGTGCAAGTTTATGTGAGCACGCCGTCCGTTGCATAGTTTGTGGAGGAGGCCACTTTTCTCGAGTTGCGGTTTTCGAACATGGGCCTTGTCGCTACCTTTTAGCTGTTTTATACTCTTGTTTTTTTATGTCGCTTGTATGCACCACTGTTCTGATTTTGCTTTCTAATCTTTCTGTTGGCTACTAATTCTGTTTTTATTTTACTTTGTAGACGTTCAAGTTACATATCTATATTTCTCGCCTCTTAGGAGCAGGGCCGCCATACCTTGTTCCGCGCTTTACCCTTCCCGTATCTTGTTCTCTTGCGGTTTTTAAAATAAGCCACAAGATTTGCGTACTGAAAGTTTCCATATGACGAGTTCCATAATTCCATAAGTTCCAATCAGAAATTTTATGGAGTTACTATGGAAAATATGCAGTCGGTATAAACTATAAGGAAGCACGTATAAAAATTTGCAAACTCTATATGACGTCATATACCGTGTGTAGAAGTCATCTAGAAATTAAGTAGAATGTTTTTTGATTTCGTACAGACAAGATATGGATTACCATATATTTTCCGTAACTTATGGACTGTGTATTCTCATCTTTCCATACGAGCGGCTCATATGGAACGTTTCAGCAGTGGATGATGGCGCTCTTGATATTTGTTTCCTGGCTGTCTAATCCTTCCCTTATAAAAATGGTCTATCGACAGTCTATAGACTTCTTATAGGGTCTATTTCCTTCCTGTAGATATTTCTTTGTGTCTATTCATATTCTATAGATTATCTATAGACTAAATGTCTACTAGAAGTGTATGGCCTTGCATCTATAGATAGTCTATGGACTGTCTATATGACTTTTATTACCTATAGACAGTTATCTAGTGTTTGTCTATAGCGTGTCTATATAGTTTATAGACAGAAGTCTATACACTGTCTAAAAAATTTTTGTAAGGGTTCGCTCTGTCTCAAGCATGATCGGTCGCCACTTATGCGTTTGGCACCTTAACGTGCACTAATCATAAGACGGAAATTTTTGAGGATGTGATGACTGCAACAGACAATGCATGGCTCTCCCTGTTTATCCTCCCCTGCTGGTCTTCTTCCGTCTGCAGATGCGCCGATTCGTGATGCCCTTGGACGACAAGGTGTTCAGGCGCGTGGGCTGGGCCTTCTTCGACCTCGCGCTCGAAGTCTACAACTATAGCTTCTGCAAAGTCAAGAACGCCTTCCCGCATACGTTCCCGCGGCTGGTGGCCGCGCAGAAGATCCTGCAAGAAAACAGAAACCGGAAGTTTAATCGTTGAAAACAGATGGAATGATGGCAGCAGTTGCTTATGTGACGATATGAATGAGTGAAACGTTTTACAATCAATGAACAATGTTGTCCATAAACCAGGATACTTATTTCTCAAGCAAGGGCAGGAACTCTACAATAGAGCTATGAAATGCAGTATTTAAATGACATATTCGAACAATACAGTACGCTCAATAAAACTTAGCATTGTTTAAATCCAGTATCATTATCAGTGCATGGCTGGTAGCTACACTGAAAAATTGCTCGGTTGTTCGAAAGGAAGGCTTCGGGGTTGACGTAAGAGTAATGTTCAATAATCTTTAGCGGGATCTCTCGCGTTATACTTAGGAACTGAAAACAATCGTGGTTTGCTCTGGTGCAATGCACTCAGTTGACCGTTCAGGGTGAACAAACGAACTAAAGAAGGGATGGAACCACAGCTCTCGTGAATCATGTGTTTTACTCACCAAGCGTAAACGTTATAAAATTTGGATGTTTTGCGCAAGACGTTTACAAGGTTCGGAATTGGGGCGAGTAATTTTCGCGCAATAGCAGATTCGCAGAGAAGGAATACCTGTCCACGAGAGTCATAGTCAACTGGAGCAGCGAGATGGGGAAGTTTTTAGAGATAGGGTTGCCGCAGCTGGCGCGGGATAGGGATAACTGGAGAGCGTCACGAGAGGCCTTTATCCTGCAGTGGTGGTGGTGGCGGGTACTGTTGAATATACGCGTAAATTTTAAGGCGAAAGGCTTGTATGGCCCAGCAGTCAAAATTCGGCGTTGACCGACCGTCCACGAGAAACTGCAAGAAAGCCCATGTGACCGCATTATGTCATCAACGGTGCCTATATATCATGAATGAAAGAAAAATAAAATATCCTCCTAACCGGGTTTTGAACCCAGGCCGCGACAATTCAGTGTGACGTCACCAAGGTCCTGGAAGTGGCATCTTCAGATCGGAAGCGAAACCGGAAGTGGGGGTCAGCAGACCTCAAGTGACATTAGCTTAACCGGAAGTGACGTGGTGGCTCGGTTAAAGCGACACTTTATTTGTAGGCGTTCGTCATGTAGTGTTTCCTAAAGGTCTCCACACTAAGGCCTTTGACCTAGAGGCCTTCGCCGGAAAGGCCTTTCATGCGTTAGTACTGCTTATTAAGTAGTGCTAGCTAGTAAACATAGCTAGCAAACGATGACCCAGAAAAGCTTTCGCATTCACAGCATGCAAGTAGTCTTCAGTGCCCTGTAATTTTTTTTCCAATAAAAGAGGCCTAAATATTCTTTTATTTACTTGTGAGTGCTTAATTACTGGCGTTAAAAATTCAGACTTTGATGAGCTTGGCTTAAGAACTGAAACGTGCCACCGATACGATGCAAAATATAGGACATCAGTGAATTCAAGAGGAACTAGAGGAGATTTTCGTATGACACAGGCAGCTACGTGGCGAAACTTATTCTTCAGTGAATGATAGAAGGATGGAAAGGACGAAGACACGGGCCTGTCTAATGGATTCATTCATTAATGGAGAGCTAGCCACCACGTCCACTGCCAGCGTGCCATAGAAGGAGGGGGGAGGGAAAAAGATGAAAATGGGGAAAAACCGAAAAGGGGGAAAAGAGATGGGATGGGAAAAAGGGGATGAGAAAAAACAAAAGGGAATGAACTCACGTATCTGATAACAACTACGTCCCCACTTGAATAGCTTACGTTAAAGGCGCTTGTTCTACTGCTCGCAAATAATTGCGGCCTTAAATGCATAAGTGGATGCCTCCGCCAGCTCAGTAAAAGGAACAGCGCAAAAAAGATGGAAAAAATTGGAGTGGACACTTAAGCTCCGCTATAAGGGTACGATGCGACAGCACAATGCGTAAACTCCCATATACGCAGAAGGTGATTCTCTACTTTACATTTATGTGTCCCTGGGAGTCCTCAAACCTTTCCTGGCACAGTGGTCCAGCGGTTAAGCAATGGCGAGTATTCCATGCATGTAATGTTAGCGACGCGATTTCGGAAGAATTTACAGCACTGCCAACGAATTCAGCCGAACGGAGGCCGCATTTTGTTAGCGGATGTGTCCCTTCATCCTTCTGTCGCCGAAGAGACGTAGCGCTGCCTATAGTCCAGTTTTGGTGAAAATTCTTTTTTTCTGCAGGAATCGCAACAGGCGAAGCGTACTTTAAATTAGTTTTGACCAATCCAAGCAAGAACCCCTTCTGAACGAGAAGTCAATGAAAAAAATGGTTGGGGTTCAACTTGGCTTCAAACTGGCTATACGAGCAAAAGCTTTGTTAAGCATGGCCCCCACTGTCTCAAATTAAGTGTCAAGGTCAAGGTCGACGATCAAGTTCAAAGGTCAAGGTCAGGTACCCAATGGTCATAGTCATATCATCACGTGGTCAGGCTACCATTACTTGGGCCATACCACCAAGCAGTTAGGTTTGACCTTGTGAGGCATTCAAGGTCATTGCCAATGTGGTGCCCACTGCCTCAAATCAAATGTCAAGGTCAGGTACCCAATGGTCATAGCATTGTGATCACATAGCATAGTCATGTGATCACGTTGCCATACTACCATGGCTTGGGCCACAGCACCATACATATAAGTTCGGTTTGACCTTGTGAGGCATTGAAGGTCATTGTCTCATTCACATCGAAATCGGAAGGAATGAGTAAACCGAGCAGTAGAGCTCTCGCTCTAAAAGATCCCGGTATGCCACACAACGTTCGCTGCTTTCCGTACTTCCAAAACGCCTGTGATGCGAGCAACCCCCGACTGCTACACAGCGCTGGGGTATGGTGATCATGCGAAAATATTCGAAACACAATTCACCTTCTTAAGTACCACAGTAGGCCTGGAGCAGTATTTCAGCCACCAACGTTTCAGTTCATGCCGCCCGTAATCCGTTCATTGCCAGTGAGATCGGCTTCAGGAAGGCTCTCGGGGCCTGGGGCACCTCTCCACGTGGGAAGAATTGGATATCCTGTTTCGCTCCGTGGACCCGGGCACGCACAAGATCGCGACGGATCGGGTCGCCGACGTCATAGACCGTCCTGGGCTCATGAGTGTTCGATTCCAGTGGGGCCATTCGCGGGCCCAGGGGCCTATGTGGCCTTCCACCCTGGAGTCAAAATTTAACGAAAATAGAAGACGCCGACCAAAAGAAAGGATGGGATGACGTTTCGGCTCATCCCATCTTTTCGCGGCCTAAGGCTAAGCGCGCTGCAGCGCGCTTAGCCTTGAAGTGTCGTTGCCACGGCTCTCTCCAGACGCAACGCCATCTGCTCCTTCTGCAGCGCACTTTGCCTTGACTAGATTAAATGTATGCAGCTCGATGGTCCGAAATTGTGCCGGTGTTTGTACAAAACAAGCCACGCTTCCGGTCTCTTAACGTCACACCTATCATTTTTCTTTCCACAGCTCGCTGCGTTGTCCTTAAACTTAAACTGAACCCTTTCGTATGCCTCCACGTCTCTGACCTTTAGGTGAGTGTATCTCACCGATACAGCTCTATCTTGTAATTACATGGTTTCGGTTCACCTTATCGAATATTCGTTGGTCCCTTGTGAGATATTATAAATAGATTTTGAATAAATCAGTGAAAATGTAGCACACAAAAAGATGCATTGGCAGCAAAGAAAGAAAAGTTCATACCAAGCGCGTGTCCATACCAAGTTTGACTACTTCAATAGTGTCCTCAGTAGAACAGGCTCTTTCTGTGGTGGTCGAGCGAATGCTGGGCAGTTTCACCGATGCTCTATCTCAACTTGTTGCTGGCCAATCTCTGCCTACTGAATCACATGTTTCGGCGGCTACGCCGGCATCACTCCCAAGCGCTGCTAGTAAGAGTCATTCCATGTCGCCTCCTACCGTGCCCCAAGTACCGCCTGCCAACAGCGCTCCTGACAGTGTCGCTCACGTAGATACTTGTAGCATGGAAGTTGAAATGCTCACCACTTCCCAGAAGCGACGAGCTTCTTCTTCACCCTCGAAGTCAGCTGTTCCGCAAGTCAAAGCAAAGAAAGGACCCCCCAAATTAATTCCCCAGACTGATGCGCTGAAGGAGGTTGTTGATGCCTCTTTAACCAGTCGATAATCATGGCGGGTCTAAAAGTTATGCAGTGGAATTGTCGCTTGAATTACTTCTTCATAAACATAATCCAGATATTGTGCTTTTACAAGAAACGTGGCTCTCTCCACTTAAATCATTCACATTTAAAAAGTTTCGTGTTTTCAGGGTAGATCGCGTTAATGGCAGGGATGGTGGGTTAATAACTATGATCTCTACGAAAATATGTCACCGGGCATCAATCTCGCAGACAGTTATGCGACCTGACTGTGAGTTGTTGGCGGATGAAATCTCCCTTCCACAGTGCGCCAGAGTCACTATTGCTAACGTCTACTTCTCAATCGGTGTTCACAGGACAGACTGTTTGGATACCTTACTGAGCGGCGCAAACAGCACAGTCATCGCAGGAGATTTTAATTCGCACCACAGTGTCCGGGATAGTCGCCCTGACTCCTGCGGCCAGCTTCCGTGGTCCTGGATGTCAATGAATGCAGTGCGCTGCTGTAATTCCGGAGCAGTCACCTTTATGCGAGGAGGATCCCGTTCAATCATAGATTTAACATTAGCATCTCGTGGGGTTGGCGTATCTGCATGGTCAACTGAAGACTCAGGTACATCTAGTGACCACTTTCCAATAACCTTTTCTATTATATCCTCGCCTATCAGAAAAGATGGTGCAACCATGAAATTTGTAAACCACATTATGTACAAAAATTTGATATCTGCCTCACTCCCCTGCATAGTTAGCTCAGGTCGAGCACAAAGAGCTCAGCGGACAATTACCTCTCTGCAAGATGCTGCTGAGAGCTCTGTATTCTCGGTGTGCACTACTGCTCCTGCCAGACAGCCGTCTCCTTGGTGGACGGAGGAGTGTGAGAAAGCTTATCGTCGTAGAAAAGCAGCCTGGAAAAGCCTTTCCTATAATCAGAGCCCAGCTAATTGGATAAATTATAAGTTCTTCTCTGCATGTTTCAAAAGAACTGTTAAAAAGGCAAAGGAGGATTATAATCAAAATTTAAACACGTATCTCTCAAAACCCCAGAATAAGAAGGCTCTCTATAGATTCATGGCGCAGAATAACAGCTCTCCGGCCTCCAATCGCATAAGGTCCATGGTAATGTCTCCGCAGGAGGCTAAGCAAAACCTTGAACGCATCGCGCAGGGGCTGGCCTTACGTTTCCAGGTACAGAAAGCAGAACCTTTGCACACTCTCACCCCCAGCTCGGACTATCCTGAGGTCGACGTGTCGGAGCTCCTACAAATTGTTTCCTCGATGCACTCTGCTGCTCCGGGATCTGACGGGATTACTGTGGGCATGTTAAAGATTTTAGCGCACGACTTTCCAACTCACCTTCCAGATATTGTAAATGCGTCATTGGAAACCTCTTGGATTCATCACAGTTGGAAAATTGCGAAAATAATTTTACTTTTAAAAAATGCAGACAATGGATTTCAATTAGACAATATTCGGCCGATTGCTTTAACCTCAAATTTAGTAAAGCTAATAGAAAGAGTAGTACACAGTCGCCTCACAAAGCATGTTCATCATATTAACGGCCTCAGCCCCGCACAGATTGGCTTTCGTCGCGGTTGTTCTATATGGTCCGCGCATGTGGATCTCGAGAGCCGAATACGACTCTCAAGGCGCCAGAGAGAAGTTTCGGCCTTGGTGACGCTTGACGTTGCGAAGGCCTATGACAGCGTGGAGCACACAGTCCTCATTAACAAGTTTGCTCAACTACAACCACCGCATTACCTCTACGCCTGGATTTGTGAATTTCTAAAAGATAGATTTTTCTTCTGTACAGACGGATCTTTTTGTTCTAATACCTATGGTCAATCAAGAGGTGTGCCGCAAGGCTCTGTTCTTTCTCCGCTGCTTTTCAACATATTAGTTCGGGACATCCCCATTCATCCTAACGTTACAGTTTATGTATACGCAGATGATATAGCTTTTTTCGCATCAGCAAAGGATATTCATGTGCTCTACGGGTATTTGCAGGCATATCTGAATGCTCTTGAAGTCTGGTTGGACCAAATCAATTTATCACTTAATGTCAGCAAATTAATAATAATAATAATAATAATAATAATAATAATAATAATAATAATAAAGTGGCGTGCTGGTATTTCCACCCGACGCTCCTATGTACATCTCGCTAGCCTACCGCTCCACTCCAATTCCGCAGGTGGAGTCGGTTAAATACCTAGGTGTTACTTATGACCAAAATTTGGACTGGCGACACCATATTAAGAATAATGTTATTAAAGGGGAACGTGCACTGGGCCGTTTGACCCGAGATGGCAATAAAAAGTTTGGCATGCGTCGTGACACGCTACTGTTGCTCTATAAGGCTTATATGAGACCGATTCTGGAATTTGGTTGCCCCTTGTTCTCTGGTAGCGCGAACTACAAGCTGCAGCCATTAGCCTTACTGGAAAGGCGTGCCCTACGGCTATGCCTCGGGCTCCCAAAATCAGCTTCCAACGCTGTCCTTTATCTGGAAGCCCGTGTCCCCAACCTCTATTCCCGCTTCCAACTTCTAACAGTGCGTACTTTCCTCAAGTCTTTTGACCCAGCCCCAGGCGTTAGTATTCCAATTTTTGTATCTCAACCACACCTTTTCTTGACTAATCACTGGCCACGTTATCAGCTTCCGCAAGTTAGGTTCACGCAGAATCTGTTAGCTCCGCTTCAGGTTGATCTGATCTCCTTGCAACGAGTTGCTGACACGCAGGCTGATCCCGTCTTCTATTACGACTTTATTTTCCCGTCCCATGCGAAGCATATGCCCGCACATACCCTGAATGGTCTTCTTTCTGAACACCTACAAAATTTTCCACATCATACTGTTCACTCCACTGATGCCTCCGGCAGCTGTGAGAAGGCGGCGATTGGCATATATTCACAGGATCTTGCTTGGAGCTACTCCGTTCGTATCCCAGATTATACTCCTATATTCTTCGCAGAGTTTTTGGCCATTGGTTTGGCTGTTCTCAAAATTCCCAGACATGTCGCACGGGTTCTTATTCTTACAGACTGCCTTTCAGTTATTGTCTCTCTCCAAAATTCGGAAAAATCTTTCTTGACTCGTTCACTTAGGTTTTTTGTTCCGAGCACAGTGCGCGAGATCCGTTTGGTCTGGGTACCTGGGCATTCAGGCGTCTATTTTAACGAGGTGGCTGATTTATTGGCAAGGTCAGCTCTCAGCGCACCTGTAATATATCCCGTCCCTCACCTCATTCTGTTAGCAGCTTCACGTTTCCAGCGGTTCCAACATATTTCAGCCACTTTGAGTGATCCGTTGCTCAATACCGTGGACTTTCAACACCTAAAGTACCCACGAAATATCCGGTGGTGTAAGTCAAGGCTTTGTGAAGTGTCCATGACGCTCCTGCGATGTAGAATCCCTCAATTAAACTTGTTCTTATGCAGGTGCGGGTTCGCTGCGACAAACCTTTGTGTATCATGTGGGCAAGTTAAATCAATCGCTCATTTTCTCCTCTCTTGCCGGCGGTTCGCGGTTCAGAGAAAGCAATATCTGGAGGTTCCTCTTTCGAGACTAGGACTGCCTCTGTCTCTTACAGTTCTTCTATCGTTCGGTGCGAGTGCCAAGGGATTCCCGTTAAGCAGTGTATGCGGCTACCTTCACGATTACATAAGTGCAACTAATCGATTATCTTGTTAGTTATATACAAAATTCTTTCGCATGTCCAAAAAAGGCTAGATTGATTCTATTCCGGATGACTCATACCTCTTGAATTCATTTTATTTTTCCATTTTTTTATCTTGATTCAGTCTTCTGACGTTTCCTTCCCCGCGCAAATGCTTCATTGGCATTCTACTCTATACCTTGGCCAATCCCCCCCACGTGGGTATGTGCCATATTACTTGAGGAGAAGAAGAAGAAGAAGCGCGTGTCGCTGGTGAAAAGAAGAGGTGTTATTAGCTGCCACGATCGCTTTCTCACCAGCTCTGCAACAAAACGAACACGACTGCACTGTCATATATTTGAAGGCGCAACGACGACAGCCAGAAGGACGACGCCACTGACGATAACAGCAAGGTGAGTACTTGGCGCTTGAGCCTGATTTGCACAATTATTCGCTTCTCCGTTCATCCTTCGTTTCATTAGGCATAGGAACGCACGCTTCTACTATACTCCGTTTCATACATAGCGTACAACGCTGTTAATGCTAGCACGTTCCTGTTTTCTCTGCTTACCATTTTACTCCGACCTGTCTTGCTTTTCTTACGGCGTGGTTGCGGTGTCCACCGAGAGGTGAGACAGTTACTGCACCTTTTCTTTCCTCAAAACCAATTGCCTTCTCTGCGCGGCCTACACTCGCGATCAAGAAGTATTGCGTTCCTTGTGATGAGCGAAAATAACGAATGTTTTGCCTACTGGCTTATTAAGTGATACATTTGCGAAAAGCTTGATTAAATACACTCTTACTGCTGACGGCCTGCTGTCGAATACTCGTGTCTTAGACCGCTCGACCAGACCCGCCGCGGTGGCTCAGTACATGTAAAGGCGCTCGTCTACTGAGCCGGAGTACCTAGGTTCGAACCCGACCGCGGGCGGCAGCGTTTCGATGGAGGCGAAACGCAAAGGCTCCCGTGTGCTGTGCGATGTCAGTGCACGTTAAAGATCCCCAGGTGGTCGAAACGATTCCGGAGCCCTCCACTACGGCACCTCCTTTTCTCTATATGTGAGATAATTGCTGCGCCATTTCTTTTCCTCAAAAACCAATTCCCATTTCATTTGATCACAAAATAAGTGGTGAGTAACACGTCTCCCTTTATTTTTTCATGGGGACTAATTCGTACCTTTCATAGAGTTGCACGCTATGCCATCGGTCATATGTCGTCTCTGCGTGGAATTTCAGCGCGAATAAGCGAATTGTTTAAGTGAGAGAAGCATTTCATAGTGCGCTTCTAGCGTTGCCACAGTCCGCACAAAACTCGCATGGCTCTAAGATGCGCTTACCAGCAAACATTGAGTGATGGAGGCTTGAACTCAGTTTTAAAGCTTTCAGAAATGACTTCTCCTTACACTGAAGCTTGTACGACTGCCGTGAAAAAAATACACGAAGTGACGAGGGCTGAATCTCTGTTGTTCTAGAGCTGCTCTTACTCGTAATATGCAGACGTTTAGGGAGGGTCGGCAAGAAGCAGTGTGCGATTGGAAGCTTACTCGTGTTTACGTCATCGTGTAAAATTTGTGGCAGCGACAGCTGTGCGTCGTCCACCTAGAGTTGCAGATTTGAAAACTGCGTTAGGAAATCGCCGAAACTCTATCGCCCACAGCCATCTCTCTCAACTCCTCCACCTCCCTTTCCCATAAGAGAGAGAGGGAACCCACTTCAAGGCTTACGTGACCACGCAGGTCCCTGCACAACCGCGCTTAATCGCCGAACCATCCGGCAACCTTTCCATCAGACACGCCTTGATGAGGGACGTTTCCGAAGACTAGAGCACATTTCGACGAGCTCAAGCTGCGGAAGTAGCTGTCGTTGTAAAAATCAAAATGGGACAGCTATTAAGACTCCCGAACGAAGCCGCAGACCTCGGGACAAGAAGACATAGGGTCACTTATGTGAAGCAAGACGAGCGCTTTTTGAATTATTTTGCCGTCCAAGTGGACGAAAAAAACTGAAGAAATACAGGACAAGCTCGCGCACGTGTTTTGTCTGCCAGTCTTTACACCTACGTGAAAGGCGAAATTGTTTAAAAAGCAGACTAATAAAAAAACATTGACACGATATTTAACAATTTAATCCCTTGTGGTCCGCGTCGCTAACAGGTCTGATCCCCCGTCCTGTGGTTTTTCCGGTTGCATAGCCATGGACTTCCGGCTGACGGAGCCCCGCCTGAGCCCCCAGCAGCAAAAGCTGCTGGTCCGCACCGGACTGGTGCTGCTGGCCCTGGTGGTGGTGATGACCACCGTGCTCCTGGTGCTCACGCGCAGCCACCGGGAGAGGGAGCTGAGTGGCATGGCCTACAAGGGAGCTCCGTACCGCCCGGCGCAACTCTGCAACGCCACCTCGTGCCACCTGGCAGCAGCACTGCTCAAGGCGAGATTCTTAGCGTGCTTAACGCTTGTTACGCTCGCGTTGCGGAAGTGCTTCACGCTTTTTGCTTTTGCTCTTCCTCCCGCCTTTGAGCATGCACCCTACGGTTGAAGGTAAAATAGGCGAAGGAAGGGAGGTAACTTCCTGCGAAATGACGAGAAGTGATGGCGCTGCAACGCTAGCCAAGAGCTCTTCTTCTCTTTTAGAGCACTGCCTTTCTTCGTTTCTTACGCTGTTAACCGCGCGGTTAAGTGTTAGCTGCTTCGATAAGTACACTTCTACCGAAAAGGAGATGAAATATTCCTATCCTGGCCCTCTTTCCGGCGTCCGTCCACGGAGGGGCCTGGATAATAAGCCTTGTCCAAGCTTGCCTAGGTGATAATAAAGAGGTGTCATTATAAGTGTGATAATAAAGAGATGTCATTATAAGTGTGCAAACACTCACAGGTACAGCGTATACTGCACACATGAGCGCGTTGGTATGCCTCGGTGTCCTGTGACATTGAGTGTAAGATGAGAAAACATGTTCGAGAGGCGAATAGTTGTTAGTACCTACGATGCATCCAAGAAAAAGAAAACAGCAACAAAGCGGAACTCTGCGCGCGCGTTCTGTGTGCCTGCTTCTCGGACTCCTCTGTTCTTGAAATCTTGCCTCCCCGCCAGGTGCGCTCATGTTGGGTACCCGTGCTGCCCTCTGTCGTTGACCGCAGGAGACGCTGAGCAACAGCGGCAGCCCGTGTGACGACTTCTACGCGTTCGTGTGTTCCGGCTGGCTGCGACGACCCTCCTTCGCCAGCACCTACGACACGCAGGCGGCGCTGCTCGCCTGGCAGGCGCGCTCCAGGCTCAGGGGCGTGCCGTGGCGTCCGCCGACGACGGCGCCCCGCGCCGGGATGAGGTGAGGATTAAGTGCGCGCTTCACTCTCTCTCGCTTGCTCACCCTTACTCACCCAATGATTCAATGAATCTATCAGCCATTTTTTCTACCAATCAATGAAAGAATCATTTATTAATTCGAAAGCATTACTAGGCTATGTCGGACACGGAAGTGTCCGCAAAAAGTGTCCGCAGACTTGGTGTGGTGAAGTATTAGTCAGTGATTAAAATGTGTTCAAAGTCATTAGTCGTTATTATTAACCCTGATTAACGGCCAGAACATTGATGTTGATTAACGAGAGTAGTATTGGGTGCGATTAATGAGGGTGATTAATTGTACTATTTACAGCATGTAACGCCATAAGGTATGGCATCCCCTATGTCTGATGACGTCACGCCTAAAACCAAATAGAGCAAAGTAAAAACGGAGTCCTGAATGTCGCTGTCTGAGAAGTAGGATGATATTCAGGTTTTCAAATGGTTCTAGAACATCCATACGACGTCATATTGACAAGAGTTACCAAAGTCGACAAGGAGCCACCAAAGTCGCGGCAAACACTAATGCTTTCGCATTTCTCCAATGAAGTCTCTGAAGTGCTCTCAAGGTTTTTAGTGGAAAAACCTCCGATTAACGAAACTACTGCAAATTGACAGGACGATCAAGAATCCTAATGCGAGAAACGTGCTAAAGCGGTTGTAGTTACCCTCAGTAATTACTCCTATGCTTATACTCTAGCGAACGCTTTTACTCTAACCCGAGGCTTCACTGTAGCGACAAGAATTTTCTGAATGGTGCAACTGGGGTTGGGCGATGGATGACGCTTTAGAATGAGGTGGCTTCACTTGGCAACGCTTCACACAGATGACGCCGGCATTTTCGCAAAGTTCCACTGGTACTGCTGTCGAAGTATAGCAATTTGTAACCTATTTCGCTGTTCGAGAGTAACCATTAGCATGAACTTCATAGCTTGAAAGGAGTACCGAATATAGGGCGGCTCTGATGTATAGACGCATGTGGTATTCACACGCAATCTTCATCCACCTTCATTCTTCGATCTAGGCAGCACTCGTGGTTATCCTTGGCTGCATTCGCCGTGTGAGGAACCTCCGCTATCAGCCGCCTCTCTCAGCTTCACAGCGAGCTGGTCTTCCTTGACAGATTTTGGTTCCTCAACCCGACCGCGGCAGCCGCGTTTCGGTGGAGGCAAAACGCTAAGGCAGTGCCCGTTAAAGATCCCCACCTGCTCGAAATTATTCCAGAGCCCTCCACTGCGACACCTCTTTCTTCCTTTCTTCTTTTACTGCCTCCTTTATACCTTCGCTTACTGCGTGGTTCAGGTGTTCAACGATATGTGAGACAGATACTGCGCCATTTTCTTTCCCCAAGCAAAAACCAACCCACAGATTTTGGCATTTTACTTACCTCCAGGTTCAGCCTCTAATGGTTTTCAGGGTAGGCAGCGTACTGGGTATCCTTAGATGATTTCGATCTTTAAAGTACCATAACGCTTCCCCGTTCATCCGCCGCCCTAACGGCAGGTTTGTCCTCCTTGGTCGCCTCCTTCCTCACCTTCACGTGCGGCTACCAGTAAAAAAGCTGTCAGCGGCAACACTGTCAAGCCTTTCTGTCTGTTGAACCAACTGGCTGAATTGCTCGGCAACAGCGGCAGCGATGCTCCATGGTGCCGAGAATTTGGACGCGCAGGAAGAGCGGATCAAAGATGGGGAAGAAGATGCGAGAACACGCACCTCGGGAAGCTACCAGTTAGAAGACGCAGTGTGAGACCCTACAGCGGCGGCCGATTAGGTTAAGGCATCAGAATACGAAGCTGGTCTTTTCACGCTGGCACAGGTTAGAATCTCATTTGGGTTCCCATTATTCCGGTGCCTACCTTATTGACAGAAAATTTCAAAAGTTTCAGGATAAGTTCGGCTTTGTATTCAGCCTCGGGTTCGATGGCATTATCGCACGATGTTGCACTTCATTTGCCGAGAAAAGCAGAAAAGTCATATTATGCATAACAAATAACCTTAACTTATACCTAAATAAATTAAAAGTAGGCAATCTACGATCAACTTCAGTATCTTTCGCTTAAATGTGGGGGGTGGGGGGGGTGGAGCATCTCTTGTCTGTGTAGTCGTCATCATCATCACGAATCTGGCGTTCCATCAAGGAGAGACCGGGACTTTCCGCTACTGAGCCCCTATCGCGTGTACTTTACGGCGACACGGGCAGTGCTTTCCGTTCAGGCAGGGTCCGTCGAGAGTACCTTTCGGGTAGCTTGATTGATGAGAATACAAATTATCGAATCACAAAAGGGTCATGAGCGGGTTACATTAAACTCAGCAAGGGTGCAGTGTATGCCATGCGCTGTTTTTATCCTTTACGTGGACACCTTTTGCCGCACAGTTTCAGCACTTTTGGCAAGGAAGCTTTCAAGGAACATTCAAGCAACCTGCACTGTTTTGCGGCCATATGATCTCATTTTTTTACAATATTTCCGCGATATCTGGCTTACTTAGTGACATTAAAAAGCCCACTTTGTGCTGAGCGGACACCACTTCATGGGTGAGGGGATGAATGGTGTAAGAAAACGGGATATAGAGTGTCTGCAGGTAGTACTTATCACTGCACTGACTTTGTTCATGTTGCCTATTTCAAGATATTGCCGGTGACAAAGAAGTCCGCATTGCCACTACGTACTAGGAGAGTTAGTACGCCTGCTTAACTGAAGTTAGCCAAAGAACCAAGCGACGTAAAAAATAGGTAGACAGAACAGGTATACAACGCAACGTGTCCTGTCAACCTCTTTCTTTGTGCTTCCATCTTTCGCTCGGTGTCATCATTCAAATCTACAGTATATATTGCTACTATAGCTTGCCTTCTGCGTGCTACAACACACTGACATACCACATTCCCGTTCAAATGCTACCATGACTGCTAAAGCAGGCTTGTCAGGGAGAGCGCACCACCACCTCCAAAAAATGTGGCTAGTGGCTCGTGACTAGTGACAGTGTCTCGTCTTTGGTCCAGGACTACGGCGTCACAGAAGCAAGAACTCCTGGTCACCAGCAACCACGGTCCCGCGCCCAGCTCGGCGAAGGCGGCCGCGTTGTACAACGAGTGCCTCGCGGCCTCCATGAAGCATCGCGTCGACGCCCTGGCAGTCTTCCTCAGGGACGTTGGCCTGGGCTTCTCCAACCACGTTAAGAGGCCCGTCGAGCTGGCCATCAAGATCGACCTCTACTACAACCTCAAGGCAAGGCATTGCGCTTTGCTGACTCAACTGTCTTTTCTTTCTTACCTCGATGCTTTGCTTTCCAAACTTTAATAAAGCCTCTGGACGGGTCATTTCCTTCAGCACTAAACCGTTAGGTTAGAGGCTACTTGTCACCCGCGCTGTCAAAGTCTTTTTAAGACTAGATTCCATGAAGCGAAGTCGAAACCATTGCCTGTTGGTGCTGATAGCGAATTCGTTGGTCAGCTTAATCACAGAGGTCCTTTGGTTATGCCCCATAGAATACGACTATATCGCTTCAGATTGCGTGAAGATGCCCACTGCAAGTTCTACCTTGTACCACTACAGCACTGATCCACCGACTGATTTGATGATGGCTATGTAAGCGGAGAGAAGCTCCGATTAATAATGGGAACCGCCCAGAAGAGACAGATTACTAATTGAGAGCAAAGAAGTGAAAGCAAGCTATTATGATTAGTCAAGGCAAATAATAGAGTCAGTAAGGAGTCAAGAGGGTAAGGTAGCAAAAAATTTGGGGCGTCACTTCAAGATGCGCTGAGGACAACTCTCAGTAATTGTTCCCAGTAGCAACTAATTACTTCGCTCTTTCTGACTACGTTAACGTTTTTCCGCCAACAAAATACGTTTTTTATCAGCGGGAAAGCTGAATTTAAGAACCTTCCGACTAGGCAGTTCGAACTCTGTCCTTATCGGAAAGGGTGGGTTGACACCGTTTTGAAGCGAAGGGCCTTGTAACGTAGCCTCTTTGACCTGAAAAAAAAAGCATATGAAAGCATTTCACTTCCGAAATCAACCGCAGATAGCGACACCTTTATGTCGTGTTTAGGTTCTTTCTAGCTCATAAATGCTACGTTTTCTGAGAAAGTGGTCTCTGTGAGTAAAACGCTTCACAGATATAGGCCAACTTTTATTAGTCCTCAGTGTCCCTTTAACATCGTCAAAGCATTCTTTGCTGTTACTAGCGACAGAGTTAGTGTCCACAAGCTGTGCCGGAATTACTTCACTACCTCATCGATTCACGAGTGGCAATACAAAATCAGGCGTATAAAACCACAGCCAAAAAGCACGTTCACAGTTTTGTAGCCGACAATGAACACGCGGTGCTCACACTTGATGCGACCTTGACACCGGCTTTTCTGCTGGAAAGTGAACAATGGCGGCGTATTTCGCTCATTCCTGACGCCCAAATGCTCTGCTGTGAGCGTATCATGAGTGGCTAACGCAGTCCGGCGACCCGCAGACGCTGTTCGACCTGCGCCGGCACCCGACGTGGCGGCGTCCCGACGGCCGGCCACTGCTGTCCATGGGCCGGAGAGCGGACCTGGACTCCTGGCGGCGCGAGAGGGAACACATGCGCCGCCACGGGGCCTACCTGCAGTTCGTCCAGAGATACGTCGTGGCCGTCGTGGCACACGTGTGTACCCGTCCCGCAGCAGCATTGTTGCTCGCTATCTATAGGGTTAGAGAACGGAATCCAAAGGAACGGGAACGCAGCCGAGGTCTGCAGACAGTCGTGTGGGAAGATGGGATTGCAGGATCTGCTGGGGATGCGGTGGCTGCCACTTGTGCAGGAAAGAGTTATTTGAAAATGAATGGGAGAGTCATTAGTCGCGCAGTAGACGTAACTGGGATGATGATGCTAATGACTTTGATAAGTGTGTTCTTCTGCTCTAATTCAAGAGCATAACGCCTTTGTGGGTCCGATAATTTACATCCTCATAGTAAACCTGAATACAGTCACCCTGAACCATTCCGTTGCTGCTACTACCCCCGTAATCAACGGAAGAGCAGGAGCAGAAAAAAATTATTCCCTAAACTTTTTTTGGTTCAGAAAATTTACTGGGAATGACAAAAACGGCGAACATGTCTTCCCCATTTTCTTGTCAATTGATTTTTGCGCCGTAATATTACGGGGCGTATTTTATTTATGACATTTTGAATTGATGCGATGCACTAAGGTGATATTGCGGCCAGTTCATTGTGACTACGCGCTTAAGATTAAACCTTCTCAAGTTAAGCCCCATAAAATGTCAAGAAATGTTAACTGCCTGTGCTGGTCCTTCGCGAGGCTATCTTACAGGGTCCTCCTAACACCGTTCGAGCATGTAAACCTCTCAATTGTGAGATTGTGTTATGAACATACGATGCAAATAATAAACGTGTACGTGCACCACACAACCCACAATCACGCTCGATAGTTGGCGAGCCATTTGCGCTCATTTTTTTTTACTCTCGCCCTCCTCCGTGTAACGCGCCTGCGTATGCCGGTTAAGAGATGGACATTGGTCCGATTGTTTCTGACGTCACACGGAAGAGTGCCGTGTTTTGAGCGCGCAAAATTGACGAGAGGAGAGGGAAAGACTCGAAGATGCTGAATTTCAAATTTTGACTGCAGATAACTCCGTTTCTACATGACTCATTAAATTTTTTTTTTCTGGATGACATACCTGAAGTGGATATCAGCCATACTGCAACTTTATTGCATGTATTGCAGGTCCCTGTAACAGTACTCTACAATGGCTTTGCAAGAATCTTCCTTAAAACTTTCGCAGTGCCAAGGATTTTCTTAACTTTAAAGCGATACACAGTACCTTGTCTAGTGAGCTTTATCGATCCAAATCGATGATGGTCAAATTTCGGGGTGAGGCGGGCAACATTTTGAAAATGACCCAGGTTTAATTGTAGACACCATCTTAATCTGTTTTAAGCAAACTGCGTTTGAGGCAGAGCGGTGCTGTAGCCGAATATCGAAGATGACCGTAATACGCTTCGATTGCCTTCTTTTGTACAATGATCGAATTGTTATGATTGCTCTGAGTCGTAGTGCTCCATATAAGAATACAATAAAACAATTTAGAATAGAAAAGTGCCTAGTACAGAGACAACTTCAATGAATCTGGCATGACTTGAGAAATTCTATAAAGACAACCAAATGTTTTACTCTGATCAGATAAAGGATTGGAAACATGAATATTTCAAGAAAAAGCTCCGGCAAACCATAAACCCAGGAATTTGACTGCTGACTCTTTCAATTATTGTGCTCCCATATTGAATATTATTTCGTAGCGTGTAGTGATGTTGATGTGCCTAAATATAATGTAGTTAGTTTTCGTAAGGTTTACGGTGGAGATTTTTGACTGCAACTATACATATAACCTAATTTGGTAAATATTAGTAATGCATTCTACGGCAAGCTGTGAAGAGGCAGTAAAAGAAAGGTTCGTGTTGCGGAGTCCATTACATGGTAGGGAGAACCTAATATTTGCGATATATCATTAATGCACACTAAGAATACTAAAGGTACTGATATGTAGCTTTGCGGAACACCTTTAGAAAATCTCTTGAAAAGCAATTCTTAAAGTGATTGAGTATTTGACCTTTTGCTTGCATTATTGATTGCGACTTCGTGAACTACCTTTTTTTTCGGCCATTCTTTGTCTACGTGATTTCTATAGCCCCGCTTTTCCCCCTCCTGGCCATAAACGGTGGCCTGCAGTATTTTGACATAAATAAATACTCAAGTGAAGATGCCTCGCCTTTTTCCCTGAGCGTGCCCATGTCTTAATGATTAAATAAATATAGGCGAGTTGGTTAACAGCGTGGCCTTCCATCGTTGTGCATTCGGTCGGAAACTTGGACACAATGACGGCGCACCAGAGTTCTTTGCCGTTTCACTGTTGTTGTGTCGAAATTTCGAAATGTGCAGCTACGCAAAAGCATGCTGATAAAACAAATAATTGGCAGTGGTTTAACTCTTCTAAACCTAGTTAGACAGAGCAAAAGATTCAATATACTTGGTTACGTTTGGTTAGATGCTTTAAACGCCTCGTAGGCGTTTCAGGCACACTGGCAGATGCACTCTCTCTCACCCATGACGAAACTCCGTACGAGAGAGGCGTCGCCTCGTTAAGCGAACGCCCAGTCACTTGCATAATCACGTGACCACATCTCGCGAAGCGGCGGTCGGCGCATCGTGGTCGGAGCAGTGGCTGCAGCTGCGGCGAGTCATGTGGTCTGACGTCACAGCCACACCTCCGGCGCTCCTCCTGCTGAAGGCCAAACTGCAACACCCGATGACCTTGGCGAAACGTGTGTAGTGGAGCTCTCGCTGCGAAAGCTAATCTCTTCTCCATCACGCTCTCGGCGCAGGAGAACGCGACCGAAGAAACAGTCCACGACGTTGACTTCATTGCGCACCACATCATGTCCACGGAGGAGTCTGTCCTTGCGGTGTCTGCGGTAATCCCCGACGAAGACCCCGACCAATTCTACGCCATCGTCCCGCTGCTGGCGGACAGCGGACCCTCGATGTCGTCGCCGCTGACGCTGAATAATTTAAGCGAGGCAGCAGTGGGCCACCCGGCCATGCTCGCATACCAAGACTTTTTATTCGTTGAGGTTGAATCCTCTGACTTGGCCGCCTACATCACCTGGGAGCTTGTGCGATGCCTGGGACCACTCGCTGACCAAAGGTGAGTTTTTGTGCATCATTTTCGCTTCAGCTATGCTTTAAAGCGGGTGCGTCATAGCAGGTTTCTTTGAGGTACTGTTCTCGACAACGGTACCCCACCAGAAGCACCCACCTTCAAAAAAATACAGGGTAGAAATGCAAATATGCAGTCCAAACGATACAAAATTTGAAGATAACATCTTTCTACTGGTTTTCTCTTAGTTATCATATTGTCTGCGTCTCCAAAGCAGACACAAAAAGGCATTGAACATACTGAGGCATTGCAGTGTTTTCTGTGTTCGCATCTACTTAAACAGGAGGCAGTGAAAGGTGTCGGACCATATTAGGATATTAGAGAGGCAAAGGAGGCCGCAGCCACCGCAGGAGTGGTTAAATGGAGAAACGCGGAAGTCTGTGCTCTGCAGTGCTTGTACTTAGTTTGACGATTATGACTGGCACTGGATGGCCAGTTCCTCTCTTGCATTGTTGTAACGTCGACATGATTCGTGTTTTCCTTACAAATTGCAGGCTTTCGTACGGCACCGCTGAGGCCAGCTGCTTCGAGGCTGTGTACAGGCTGATGCCGTACCCTAGCGTGCTGCCGTACATGGAGGAGCTGGACTCTTACAGCGGCTGGGAGGAGGCCGAGCTCATATTCAGGGACGTCTCCGAGGCTATGGTCAGCTTCATGAAGAAGCAAGGAATCAGGCTTCAGACCACGTGAGTGCGTTTACACTAGACGAAAACATGTGATTGCATCCATTGAAGAGCCTATACTCGTGGACAGCCTTCTGTGGCATTTAAACTCAAGGCTGGAGGACCGAAGCGCAAATTCCATTTCAGGGCAGAATAGTCCGAAAGACCATGGGGATGAGGCCAACACATTTACATTGAAGATTTTGCAACTATTTCGTGCTTAACAAGAAAGCGACCCCTGCAGCCGCTCTTCGTAATTAATAAAGTGTTGAAAGGCACGAAAGAAAGCGGCGGTCAAAGGCGTCCTGTTGGCGACCGAAGCTGCGGTCAACGAAGGAGGGTTAGAGTTAAGATTCTTCGTTTACTGGCTGGACATCTTAGCTAATTGACGCGGAGAGAAAGACCCGTCTCCTCTTTCCCGCTTATACTTAACCTGGTACCACAGACAGTTGTCCACGAGTAAAGGAAATTGTTGAACGTAACCATTTGTCATGAAATACCGCCTGTCTTTAAGCAACTGCAAACCTTGTCCCTTGTTAGACAACCAAGTCAACAAAAAGTGATAAAAGTCTCGTTGCAGAGTGCGTGCTTCGTATCCTCTTGTTGAATAAACACTGGAGCGTACTGTGACTGCGCAAACTTCTGAACACCGTGATTAAAAAAAGAGGCATGGTTTCCTGTGCGACTACTTAATCGGCGGTCATTTGTGTCTGATTTTCAGAAAGCATACGAGTTTATATCTACCTGCTTCGGTGATCGAATTATGTTTCACAATTTGATGCAACGCACAACTGCATTCAAAGTTTTTCTGCGAAATAAATTTGAACTCAAACTCATTTTAAGCTTTGAATAAAAAAAAATACGTTCAATGTAATTTCTTTTGTCACGAGAGTACGTAAGCTGCATCGTTTTACTATTTTCATGTGCACACAATTGACTTGAAAGTTACTTCCATTTGCTCCGAAACAGCGCGGTTCTCACTCAGAAAGTGAGTCTTTAAATAATGAAAACTTTCCTCGAGCCTAATTGCAATTACATACTCTCATGCTTAAATTTTCTGATGAAATCTAAAGCAAACATAGAGCACTATCGGCTCCGCATTAGGCTCGACCACGTCCGCGATTGCCAGTGCTGCTTCAAAGCTCGAAAGCAGTAAATTTCTTTGTCTACTCCACGTCATAATGCTTCGTCCAGCAGTCTAGAATCAACGGTAACCTCGTAATCAGCAGTAGACTGTTTCAGGCACATCTTTGTCTCTTTTTCGTGTGTCACTACACCAGCCGTTATGGCACAACGAGTGATGTTAAACACGGAATTATTTGTCTTGCAAGAAAAACTAATACTCTTCGATTAAGCCCCATGCCTGTTGACAGGGCTGGGTGTGTGGCAGCTCTGATCTCTAATCCAGCTCAATTTAAGCGCAATAGAACCCAGGCCCCGTTGCCTCTCATTCGGCGTGACATGTAGTTCCTCGAAATAAGGAATACCTAGCTCTTTCGCGCTTACAATGTGAGAAAAAAAAATCCCCTCAGAGACGATTTTGGCATATCTAGAATGTAAGTGAATTTGAAATAAGCATAAAAAAATGCCGCTCGCAACATAAACACACCCTGCAGGTTTAAAATTGTTTGATAGCAAAACTAATATTTCGCCCCTCCCGACAGCGAGTAGGCGACATCGAGTGCTGTGCCTTCTAATCAGGCTGGTGAACTTTATTCCTTGCGTATACCTTTCAAGATTTGATGCTGCAGTACCAATGTGCCCTCCGCGATATTTAATAATGTTAAGGGTATCACTTGCGTACTTCTATCTTATTGTTTTCGTTGCCTATGTCCTTTTTTTTCATCCTGCCTCTCTCACTCTCAGCTTTACTCCAACGTGTAAATGCAACAAACATCTCACCCGCCGCTGTGGCTCAGTGGTTACGGTGCTCGGCTACTGAACCGTAGTACCCGGGTTTGAACCCGACCGCGGTGGCCGCGTTTCGATGGAGGCGAAACGCAAAAAGGCGCCCGTGGTTGAAATTATTCCCGAGCTCTCTGCCGCGGCACCCCTTTCTTCCTTTCTTCTTTCACTCCCTCCTTTATCCCTTCCTTATGTCGTGGTTCGGGTGTCCTCCGAGATACGCGAGACAATTACTGCGACATTATTTACTTTCCTCAAAAACCAATTTTCATTTAACAAACATCTCAATCGTATTTCCGGCGTCCCCATTAAAGTTGGCTTTCTCGCAAAAAGGCTCTTTCAAAGGCAAAGCAAGGAGGCCGTGATATGGGAGGTGGTGGTGGTAGTGGTTTTATTAAAAATAATAGCAAAAAGGAAGGAAAAGATTTTTGCTAGCCCCGGCATCTGCCATCGATACTGAAGCACCTGAGCTGGAACAGCGGAAATAAAGGATAGCAACATGAGCTTTGGGTACACAGAGCTCGGATATCCTGAGCACGAAGGGATGGCGAGATACTTCAATATATCGATAATACGATACAAAAGCGCACTCCTCGAGTGTGCTATTGTACCGCATTATCTTGCATCGTATATTATACTGTATCGTATTAACTTGCATCCAGTGGAACTATTGAATAAGAGATAATTCGGTCATTCAACCGCACTCGATTCACAGCCCTGATATTAATAGTGCTACTGTTAAAACCTCTTACGACAATGACTCTGCCCCAGGCTGCGGGAAAGCTATCTGATATAGCTTAACCCTTACGAATAATGATTTATATACTGCGATTAAGGCTTACATCTTATGTGTCCTCCTAAAGGGACACAAAGGAAAACGTTTTTTAAACTTTCGTGTAGTAAAATTCGATATAGTGGCGCTTTTTGTTGCTCGCTCGATTTTTTTAAGCAGCAACAAACTGATTGATAAAAAAGTTTGACGTGAATCTTAAATAAAGTTTTTCATTTGTCAGATAACTTCCTGACCTTGGCCATGAAGCCGAATGAATCGAAAACTCCGTGATCGCAAACAAGAGGAGAAGGATGGCGTAGCGCAGAGTCAGAGGCCCGCAGAAAAAAAAATCATAGACGTCGTCTCAGTTTCCTTGTGAAGACAGGTTGTAGTGGCGAAACCTATTGCATTTTTTTTACTTTGTCTTTGAAATGATGCTTTTTCAGCTAAAATATATTCCTAAAGGTCGCGAACACACACACACACATTATATATATATATATATATATATATATATATATATATATATATATATATATATATATATATATATATATATATATATATATATATATATATATATATATATAATATTGCCTAAAATGTTTATTTCACTTCACAATTCAGAATCATTCTTTTATTCGTGGAAGCATTTTTCCTCGCCACCGACTATTCGAGCTATCCTATAATGTAGGACAAAAGGCAAAATGCCCTGCCTATTACGTGTTGCAAAGCTTAGAGCATTTGACATCGACTCTAATGCCACATTAACATCACGCGTTGTGGTCTTTCCTTAGCAGTGCCCAAATATTGTTAGCGTTTCTTGCGGAATCACGATGCGGTCGATGCTTTCGAATCTGCTCCCTGCTTCCAAATAAGACTGGCAGCTCATTCTGAATGTACAAAACGCACAAAAATGAGTGTGCACAATGCAACGCCTGCACATGAAAAGTTTGGAGACTCCTTCACATACACTGGTGGTCGCAAGTTTTTATATGCTAATTTTTTAGGAATTGCTGCACAAAAGAAGCGGTTTCTTACACGTCGGAAACCGGTCACATATGGGTTAATGTGGCTTGGTCATCCGTAATAGCGAGGGGTAGTCATTCGATATAGTCCAACTTCGATTTATACGTCGATGTTACGGGTGCAGGGAAGCCAGCTTTCGGCTGCGCCTTCCCACGGCCACCCAGCTGGACACCTTCTACGAGGAGCTACAAGTGGAGGACGACGACGAGACTTCCGAGCAAGCGGATGTGGAGGAGCGGCCTTTCCTCCACGCGTACCTGGCCTCGCTGTCCCAGATACGCAGCAAGGAGCTCTTCAGCATCGTCCAGGCCGATGCTTTCTACCCGGTGCCGCCTCCAACAAGCAGACAAGTGCAGGCGAGTGTACCTGACATTTACGACACATCGCCTAGAGGAAAAATTCACAGGGACCCCCTACTACCATTGTGCGTAGACAGTGCGATAGCATTACACGCTGTTGATGCCTTTACTTTGACTTTTGTTTCATTCGTGCGTGGAGGTGTTTGCGGACCCTTACCCAACCTTAAGGGTAACGGAGTGGACTCCAAGAGACGCCAAGCGTAGCTGGGAGCAGCAGAAAGTTAGGTGGGCGGAGGAGAATAAGAACTTTGCGGGCATACGGTTGGCGCAGCTGGCAAAGTACAGGATCAATTGAAGAGACGTGGGAAAGGCCTTTTCCCTGCAGTGGGCGTAGTCAGGCTGATGATGGTCATTAAGATGATGACCCGTCGGTCTGCACACACCCAGACATCCTTTCGGGTCATATAGCGGGCGGTAGCAGGTTTTCCCGTGGATGATGATGATACCAACTTTATGTTCCACCAGATAAGGAGGCCCCCTACTCGCCGTCCCCGGCACGCAGGCCTGGGTGACGAGTGCCGGGACCTCCGCGGTTAGAAGCAGGCAAAGAGGCCTTGACTCCTCGAAGGTATCTCGAGGTGACGACAAGGACGTGTATAGTTACTTCCGGTCTCGTGACGTCACGTTCCTGCAGCCATTCAGCGAAGTTAATGACCAACGACGTATTTTTCCCCATTGAGGCTTCCAATGCTATTGCATTGAACATATTTAGATACACAAGCAAAGCGGTGGTCGCAACTGCAGCCAAAATGCATCCCCACTGACAGCCTACAAAAGTCCCTGTATTCTACTGAGACTATTTTTGTTTGCCGCATTTTCTTCTTTTTTCTTTCAATTTTTCCATGTTCCCCCGGACAGAATTATAAGGTATCCTGCTACTTACATGTCTGTGTACGCAGTATGCACCTTTAAATCCCAACTATACGAATTAACATCTACTCTCTCCACGTGGAACTTTTCCGGGCCACCAACCAGACAAGAACTGATACTGGTCGACGGGTGAACGACGTAATTTTTCGGTAACGAGGTATTACGGCGCTAACGCAGTTATTTCTGACCAGAAAAAGTTCTGAAAGAATCGCCAGAAACGCCTTATTGTCTCAACTTTTCAAGGACCGACATTGTAGAGAAGATACAGAATTACAGAACACATTCTACACGCATGATACATTGCAATCCCTTCTCCCCATTTTCCGTGCATTCCCGCTTCCCCCTGGACTGTCTGGGTGTGTTGCAACAGCAACGAATACTCCCTAAGAGACTAACTTTAAATGAACAACAACCGTAGTGAGTCCCCCGAAGTACTAACCATTGCGAGGACAATGTATTATATATGGTGCAGCTAGAGGCACTACACATTTTTAGCCTGACATGCAATACTTTTATTCTCCTTGTCTTTGTCCTCCTCCTCAGTTTAGTGTCATCTCTGCACGACGTTCTATTCACGCAGCTCAACCTGCGGTGTGCGCAGGTCACCCAAGACGGCGAGAGCCGCGTTCCCCTGACGTGGCTCTTGCCTCCGCGGTTCGGCGCCCACGTGCCCCCGGCGCTCAACTACGGTGGCTTCGGCCTCGAACTCGCCGCAGCCCTGCCCCGGGGCGTGCCACTGACCGCATCGTGGCTCGAGTGCCTCGAGCGGCTCGAACCCCGCCTGGCCCTGCGCGGCCACAACGACGGGCCCGCGCGTCTGGCGCTCGCCGCCGAGGTGGTGGTGGCGTTCGTCGACCGCCACCTCAAGGTGGGCCGCCCGATCGTGCTGCCCGGCCTGGAGGAGGTCAGCGAGGAGATGCTGTTCTTCGTCAGCGCCTGCGCGGGCATGTGCGCCAAGAACGACCCGGAGGCCTCCTACCGCTGCAATCTGGCCGCCAGGAACTCGCGCCTATTCGCCCAGGCATTCGACTGCGCCGAAGGGTCGTACATGAATCCTTCGGAGCGTTGCTCATATGCTAACTACACTCGAAAAGGATAGTAAGAATAAAAGACATTACAATCCGCAGATGTTTTCAAAATCGTCCTCTGTACCCATGGCAACGTACAACAGACACATTGATGCCTAAATATATTAGGTTATCCAAGTGACCTTGAGCAAGAATTAAGAGGGACAAGCAATTGAAGACAAAGGAGAAGATAGCCTCGGTAGGAGGAGGCACTCTTTAATAATCACTGGAGGTATTCGCTTGGTAATTAGTTATAGTTAGTTATATTGATTTTAATGGCGCAAAAGCAACTGAGGCTATGATGCACCAAACACACGGTTAGAGCTTTTCTTAAAGGTTACGCTTTTTATATCTAAAGTTTGTTTAAAACATTGGCTTCTCTGAGAAACTTAAAAATGCTTGAAAAATCAATTATTGCTTGATCTCCTAAAAGTAACATGGGGTGTGGTGGGATGTATTCATTGTACAATGTTGTGAAATATTTTTTCCTCAGTTGTTCCAGTTTTCTGCATACAATTAAAGTGTGGTTTACCGTCAGTTGATCACCACACATTTCGCAGAGAGGTTTGTCTTTTTTTGTCAGTAAGAAGTTGTGAGTAAGGTGTGTGTGTCCAATGCGTAGTCGACACAAAATAACTTCTATAAAACGCTCCTGATGTTTACATGATCTCCATTCTCCCAAAACAGGTTTTATAGAATGTAGTTTGTTGTTTGTCTGTTCGTCCCATGCAACCTGCCACTTATTTCTGAGTTTACTGTGCAGTAATTTAGAAAAATCCCTCTGTGGTATGCTAACTTGTTTTATATGACCAATTCGAGCTTGTGCTGCGGAAGCATCTGCTCTCTCATTACCTAAAATTCCAACATGGCTAGGGACCAAGCAGAATATAATGTTAGGTTTTTGTTTTGTGATTTTAACTATGTTATGTATGATTTTTCCTATTATGGGTTCAGCAGCATTTGCAGAGTGCAGCGCTTTGAGCATACTCAGTGAATCAGTGTAAATGATGCTATTTTTTATATATTTTTTTACTATTTGTTCTAAGGCTACGAGGATGGCATAACACTCCGCAGTAAATACCGATGCATACTGTGGTAATCGTATCATTTTTTCATTTTTTCCTTGAATTACTGCACTTCCGACATGACTTTCTGTTTTTGAGCCATCAGTGTAAAATTCAGTGTAGCTGTCATATTTTTCTTGCAAGGCAAAGAACTCTTGCAGTATGTGCTCGTGTGGCATTTGCTCTTTGTTTACGCGTGTTAGTGTGAAGTCACACACCGTAGGAAGGCTGTACCATGGTGGCAGATATTCATGTCTTTGTGCAATATTCGGTAGGGCGTCCAGCACAGCTAACTCTTCACATTTATCTTCAAAGCGCATTATTAGTGGCCTGATGAAATGTGGTTTATTATTGAATAATCTTCTCGATGGGCATTTGGTAACAATGGGATAGCAGAGATGTTTAGGAAGAGAACGGGTTTTAAGGATGTATTTGCATGTAAGTGTGACTCTTCTATCCTCTAGTGTGGGCTCATTAGCTTCAACATAAATACTATTTACCGGGGATGTTCTATATGCTCCAGTTGATAGGCGCAAACCAAGATTATGAACAGGGTCCAGTCGTTTCAAGTAGGATGCTCTTGCCGAACCATATACCACACACCCGTAGTCCAGCTTGGAGCGCACCAAAGAGCGATATATTTGCAATAGGCATGCTCTATCGGACCCCCACCGTTTTCGCGAGAGTACCTTTAATACATTGAGGGCTTGGGATGCTTTCTTTTTAAGGTTGTTAATGTGTGTTAGAAATGTAATTTTTTTGGCAAAAGTGACGCCTAAAAATTTATGTTCCTGTTTGACTGGCAGTGTGGTTTGATTCAAGCACAGATTGGGATCGACCTGTAGGCCTCGTCGTAATGAGAACAGAACAGCTACTGTTTTATGAGGGGAGAACCTGAATCCATGTTTCTCTGCCCAAGCAGCCAGTTTATTTAGTGTGATTTGTATTTGTCTCTCGCAGGACAGTATGCTGGAAGAAGTGTATGCTATCTGTAGGTCATCTACATAAACTGAATACATTACGGACTTGGGTATTACTTTGGCCAAAGAATTCATTTTTACTATGAAGAGTGTCGTACTTAAAATGCATCCCTGGGGTGCGCCATTCTCTTAGGTGAATGTCATTGACAGAGTTGCTCCTAGACGGACTCTGAATGTGCGGTTGGTCGAAGTCGTTCAAGCAGTTCAGCATCCTGCCGCGGATCCCTAGCTCTGCTAGGTCATGGAGGATGCCGAACTTCCACGTGGTATCGTGGTATTGATAATTACCTCTCGATCTACTCCAGATGACGGTCATGAAACGAATCAATTCACACCAACTCTCCCCTCCCACACATACAGTCACAATCACACAGGACTCTCCATGGTTTTGAGAAATCAAACAGCGCAGCAATTTTGGCTAAACGTAGTAGCCAACGTAGTAAAGGTGTAGCTAAGAGTAGCGAACGCATACTCTGCCACGTGAATCACAGTACTGATCACCTCTCTTTTTTTAACTGTGCAGTCACACCAAGAGTATCATTTGTGTATACACATTTTTCGTTTGTCTATAGTCTGGTTGCACCCACGGACTGCAGGACAAAGGCCCCTCGCGTTGATCTCCAGCTAACCGTGGTAAAGCGTTCCGACGCAGATTTCCTTATCTAATCCGCTCACCTGATTCTGTGCCTACCCTACTAAGTTTTCTTTCTCTTGGAATACACTCCGTTATGCACGTCATCCATAGTGTGCTATCTTCATTACGTATGACCCGCTCAGGTTCATCATGTTGTCTTCCGCTGGAAGTCACTGACTCGAGTTTGCGTTCTAATACATGCTGCTCGCTTTTCTTTCGTATGTTACTTTGTACTTTCTTTTCCGTAGGCACTGCGCTGCCTTAATCAGATTTCAAAGCATTTAGTTAGCCTCGACGCTTCGGTTCCGAGAGCGAACACCCGCTGGATAAAATTTATTTATTTATTTATTTATTTCAAACAAACTAATGGCCCTGCAGGCACATACAATAACACAGATGAATAGAAATGGAAATACCTTCATGGGTTAGATCACTACATATGGCTTAATGCATTGAGTATGTATTATATATTTCAGCAATTGTGCACATCCAATCCAAGCAAAGCTAGAAGAAAGAAAAAATGAGAAAAGAGAACAAAAACAAAAAGCAAGAAAGCAAACTGCAAATCAGCAACACAGAGTTCATGCTGCACTACGAACCGAAGTGCACACATGTCATGAACGAGAAAAGGAGGCACTTAACTTTCTAAAAAAAAAAAATGCTTGAGATTGCCATTGAGTGCCACATCTCCTGGCAAGTGATTTCGCTCGGATGATGTAAATGGAATGAAAGAATTTAAGCGAGCGGTAGTGTGACAAGGTGGAACGTCCACTTTCTGTGGATGGTCAATGCACGATGACACATAGGTGTGTGGAATGAGCAAAGCGTTTTTCAAAACAGGATTCAGATTGTAGATCTTAAAAAGAGACAGAGTCATGAACTTTTTCTGCGGAATGAAAGTATTGGTAGTGACAAAATGTTTTTCATTAGTGTGACAATTGATGTGCGGCCATTAATGTGCAGGATAAAACGAGCGGCACGGTTCTAAACAGCTTCCAAAGCAGATATAATTGACTTAGCTTGAGGGTCTCATATCGAGGCGGCGTATTCAAGCTTTGAACGGACCAGTGTTTTATAAAAAAGGAGTTTGACTGAAATGGGTGCATTAGAAAAGTTTCTTTTTATGTAACCAAGCATACGGTTAGCGTTTCTAGTAATGTAGGTGATATGCTGGTTCCAGGATAAGTTGTCAGATGTACACCGAGGTATGTATACGAGTGTATACGAGGTAAGCGGGGCTAACGAAGCATTGTTGATGCTGTAGGAGGCTGGTGGCAAGACGCCTTGACGGGAAAAGCGCATGGATTTAATTGCATTTCACTCAAAATGGGCAATTGGTGGAAGAGAGGCGAGGAGGCGTCCCTACTTTCGCATCCCTCCAAAGCGGGTTACCGCAGTGATCTTGAACATTTTTGGTTGCTTATTAGCGCAGTGTCCATGATTATCCTCCTAGTGGAGGACAATATTCAGTGGTCTTGATGTTTTTGAACCTCCTGGCGACTTCGGCTGCCCGCTCGACCGCACGTAGCTGGACCTCTCGGTCCGAGCTGGTTACCGCACTCTCCCACTGCTCTCGGGTGTTTAGCTGCCATTCTGATTATGGCTTGAGCTCAGAGCACTTGTACAGCTCGTGAGCGTGGTCTACCTTTCCTTACACATTTGGAAAGACTGCTCGTAGAGACTAGGATGCATAAGGGATACGTCTTTGTCTGGAGCTTTCTCCAGACGGCCTGGCATATATTATCTAAGCTCTTGTGCGGGACTGGATACTTGAGAAAGCTTTTTGGCACCTATACTGCGTGTTAGAATGTTATAATGATACATGTAGCGGGGAATTGTCATTTTTGAAGTGACATATTGGACACTGGGGTACATTCGCAAGCGTCTCGAAGTTGCTTGAAGTAGCCAATGTATTCCCCGCTACATGTATCATTATAACAAATTCTAACACGCAAATTCTATAACAACAAATTCTAACACGTTTTTGCTGTCCAGTAATTCTGGTTTCTCATCATTGCACTGCAAGCATGACACGTTTAATCATCTGTCATCGCATTCTGTAGCTAAGATTGTTAATGCACTAAATTTCACAACGTAGCCCTCCTGTTCAGCCATTGTGACCCACATTCACGTTCTAGTCACGTGTGTGATACGTTTTTATCTTCTCTGCATTATATGTTTGTACATTTTTTTGCGCTCTCCGTCATATTCTGTCCTCCGTTCCTATTCTGTTATTCTGGTGAAGGCCGTTCCACGGCCGAAACGTCAAATTACATTGTTTCAAATGTTGGTCTCTGTTTATTCTTTATATATATATTTAGAATTTTGAGTCTTAAAACTTGGTTCAGGTGTCGAATGATTTATAGACAGATACTGCACAATTTTCTTTCCCCAAAAACCAATGATTATTATTATTATTATTATTAGTTTTCAAACTTGGCGCCACGCTTCATTTTCAAATTTCGCACCACGCTTGGCTCTGGCCACACTTCCAGTTTTTCAAATTTGGCACTACGCTTCGCTCTACCCACTTTCAGCGTTTTTAAATTTGGCCCCATTTGCTCCGGCCCGCCCAATTTTGAACATTTTTGGCTTTAATTATCCTATTAACCCACATAAACATTTCCCCCCCCCCCGATTTTGATGCTTTATCCGATGGTACCATTCTTTTTCGCATAAACCCAATCGATCGGACGTAATCATGCGGACAAGCTCATAATGATATGAAACCGCAAACACAGCCATACAATGCTTTCGTATTAATAAGCTTCTGATGAGCTGATGAATAAAGTTTCTCTTCCATACCATTCTTCAAATTACTGACGCTAATATGGCCGCACAACATGGCGGCTCCGGTCGCTATGCACGCAGTTCAGGACATGCTGCTGTTCATTGTCGTCAGCCTCGGTCCTTGACGCCTCAATTTCGAAGTGAAAACGTTTACTGAATCCTCTTTGCAATGCATTCTCGCCCATCGCAAAGACTTTTTGAATGCAGCGTCGACCTCTATGTGAATATTGACCACCTGCAGTCCTTATCATCCTGGCCCTTATCATATCCTGATGGCTGCCTCACTGTGGAGATCGACCACTCTCTATCCTGCTAAATATAGCAGGTGTTTCAGGGAAGCCCTCCACTTTCTTTTAATAGAATTGAGATAGAGAAGCTTTTTACGTTATAGTAATACCATTCAGTGTTGGCAGATGCGAAGGAACTGGCGAATCATGTGAACTATTAAAGTGATTGACTAAATTATAGCTAACTTTGTAACTATTATGATAGGTGTCTAATTGCAATTAGAGATCTGTAGCTGGCTTTTAGTAATAGCCATATCAGTTTCTAGTCACGATGTGACAATCACTGCCCCACTCCTCGCGATCACTGCTCCACTGACAAACCCAGGTAGCACCGAACGTTAGAATAGTGTTGTAATAATGTTACTTAAGTTGCCGTAATGTTATACGTTCCACTGTAATATTACATTAATCAACATATAACACTGTGTTTCTAGAAAACGCTATTTTAATGCTCTAAAGAAAAAGTTTTAATATAGTCTGCGAAATGTTAATAATGTTAGAGTTATAACTATAGAGCAACATTATTATTATATTTGGAACACTGATTCCCAGAACCTTTCCCACTGTTTTTGCAGTAAAGATGTTTTTCAACTAGCAGTAAATTGCAACCATATCTCTTGGATAGTACTCACCATAGATTGAGAGCACAGCCCAATTATTTTCTCAGAAAACTTTGGTTATTACCCATTCACCACTATCGCTCATGGGACATTCCTCTGTAATGGGTACATAAGCTTGACTTTATGATATCTGTTTGGAGGTGAGTGAATACGAGTTGCATGTTGTGCTGTATAGTGGAACTAAAGCATCGCCCTCATTGATGGTTCTTGCAAAGCGTTGTAAGTTGTGTGCCAGCACAACTGGCGGGCCTGCACGCTTGTGCAGGGCTGCTTCACCATTTTCGAGGATGTTACATTTATGTTGTTGGGATCATAACGTCAGAAAAACCGGATCTTAAGCACATGGAAATAACATTTGACGATAAAAAAATGACATTATCGTAATGTTTCGGTGCTACCAGGGAAGTGCCGCCTATAGGCATCGCGTTTGGTTTTGAGCAGCTGCGATGGATGCAAAAGGTGCCCGTGTGCAGTGCGACGTCATATTACAGATCCAAAGGTGGTCGAAATTACTCCGGAGCCCTCCACTGCGGCACCTTTTTTTTCTCTCCCACCTTAATTCTTCCCTTCCCTCACGGAGTGGTTGAGGTATTCACGTGTCCATTGAGAAGTGAAGCAGTTACTGCGCCATTTCCTGCCCCAGAAAATACTAATTAAAGGGCTGATGGTGAGCAGGCCACAGACTTCTTCCAATACACTCGAATGCAGCCACTGCGACCCCACAGGCAACTTTGGCCCACCTGAGTGGGTGTTCCGTAGTAGAAATGTGCTATCATGGAAGGTAAACAGTCGAGGGAACCATTTGGGTTTGCAGAGTTGAGGCTTTCGATCAGTGCTCGATGAAGGGTCGCAGTGCTGTTCGTCGGCGATGTTGAGTTAGTAAATAGAGTGCTGGAGGCCCAACGTCACTCTCAGTCGTATCAGGCGGCTCATGTGATAGCAAAGCTAGGTAGTCCACATTGTACTGAGGATGCCTGAAATTAATTGTATGTGGCAGCGAACGAATATTCTTGCAGGCGCGAAGACAAAATTGGCCTTTGGCGTCTTTTTGGAAGAGAAATCCAGCAAACAGCAATGCATGGTGGTTTGTCAGGATTGTGAAATGTCAATCGAACAGGGAACAGCGCATCTAGAAACAGCCTACACAATCGTCAAGCACTCGCAATCAGTGATGTAAGTTCGCTTGGCAGCGGAGGGAAATTACATCATTGAATGTCATTAATATGCAGCTGGCATAAGCAATGATGCGTTCATGGCCCATGTGCGTGCCTATGTGTGGCACTGATCCCATATGTCCTCTGGCCTAGGGCGCAAACATTGTTCATGTGTTGATGCGTCAAAATGGGCTACAGTTAGTGGCATTTGGTCAGCAGTGTGACGAGCCATGAAATGCTTCAGCTTGGCGAGGGCCCCATGGTAAAAGGAACACCTTTCTTAGACCTCTCTTGGTGGAAATGGTGTGTCGGCAAAAATATTAAATGAGTCGGGGGAAATGCGGCCAGAGGCTCTGGAAATCCATCGCTGACTGGGGAAAAGGGATGTCCTTGCGGTGCGCATCGGGTTCCGAGTACCGTTATCTAGCTCACACAATAAATAGTCCACTAAATGCCCCAATTGAGAGAGTACATCATCCGCTTGAAAGTGGCAAGGAGGCTTACAAAGGCTGAATGCCGCGAGTCTAAAACGATAGCTGCCATCAGGTATAATGGACAGGGTCTCTCGATATCAGTCATGCAGCGATTTACGGTAAATCCTGCACAACATTGACAGTGAGACCCTAGCTGTTTGTTACACTTGCTTGTTCTGTTTGTTACACTAAATGGCGCGGGGATCGACAGGTGAAATAGCGCCTATCTTCTTAACATCTGAAGGTTTTAAGAGGTGTTGCCTTTATTTTTTTCAGAACGATAATTAAAAAAAAGAACATGGCAGCCGACCCTCTGAGTTAGCACAATGGAGTTTCGGATTCCAGCACAGCGGCTCGGTGTCCGTATTTTTCTTATGTTCCCCCTTCCAGATAAGATTGCCTTACCCTCGACTTCGGCATGATACATGATGAAGAGAGACCCTGTGAACGTTTTGTGCCATGGACAAATATCTGAATCGGCAATGTGAAACTTTAAAAAGAAATACAAAGTCAGAGCAAGTAAAAACGTGCTCCATAAAACCAGATCCTCCAGACATTTTGTCACTCTGCCGCTTTGCTGACACAAATTATGTGGATTACAGTAACCCACCTGTCTACCTTCACTTACACAGCATTCTTAAGGACCTTCATTTATACAGATAAAACCCAATTTAACTTGGTTCTTGCACCCCGAACACATTTCTGGAAAAGGGCTAACCATGATTTCTGCAGGAAAATGTGCATTCTAGACAGCGCACATCTGAAGAAACCGCACTAAAATTAGCAGATGCCTAGTGCCTCTTCCAGAGGGGTCTTTTCAGTCAACTGTGATCTGAAACCTCTTTTAAAGGTTGTTATCCATGGCATGACTTAATCTAAAGTTTGAAAAGCACGTTATAGAAGATAGAGGCCTATACACAAGTACTGACCACATAACTTACTAAGATTGTATCCAGCACTATCCACGAAATTCCCAGACCCTTGTGCTATTAAAACTGAATATGCTGAATGACTGTTTCTACAGTGTACAAAAGCATGCAGATCTTGCACTAACGTGAAAGTGCTACATATAGGATGCATGTGGCAAATTAATTGTAAGAAACGACGAGAAAAAATTAAATAGTAAGCTCTTCGTTTACTGCTACCTGACACTTTCATATTGTTTAAGAAATAATAGCAAGAAATAGGGCATTTTATGTCTTGCACAAAAGCAAACATATATCATAAATTGTATTTTACTCAAACCCCGCTCCCCGCCCCCCCCCAAAAAAAAGTCGAGTTCGACCTCAAATACCATCACAATTATAGCCCCCAAATTCATGATAAAATAAGCCTTGCAAATGAGACGCCCCAAGTATAGTTGAAAAAATGAAGGCCAAGAATAAATAACTGACGATGGTAAGTTGTTCAGCAATGAACTATCCACACAAGACCGCATGTCAAAAATGTCAAATTTAAATTTATTCATTTAAACAGACTACAGCAGAATAAAGAAAGATGGGGAAATAGGAAAATGGAAAGGGGAAGCATATATCTATATTAAGAAACAGTGACATTATAGCTACAGTTTGGAACAGGCAATGACTAGTCATTGTTCACTAATAGAGGGGCAACCAGAAATGTTGCGAGCAGGACAGACAGGTCTTGTAAAAGCTACATCCGGCTGCAGGTATGCTAAAGGGGTATACACAATACATATATATACATATATAGATACATGCTTATTTATATATGTATATATATAGGTACTATAGGTAATACATGACAAGCCTGCACACCCGTCACCAATCCCAGGGTTTTGATTCGGGATACATACATCCAGGTAAGAACATGGCGGGGAAGAGTAGAGGACTTGTCCCTATATTTCATCCTGCACAGCCGCATATTTTCGTTATCATCCAAGGTCATGTCTGCGAAGAAAGGAACTTGGCAGCAATACCCCCAACACTATAGGTTCCCAGCCAAAAGTATCTGCAATCGCCAGTACTTAGCACCCTCTTTGGAAATCAAGACATCTCATTCAAGGAACTGAACCTTGCCCACTTCAGCATATAATTCAGTCAAACACAGCATCCATAAAACAGAAGTTTAGCACCATACAGAAATACAGGATTTATCCAAGGCGCATGCACATGTTAAGATACAATTAAACCTTGACTTATTAAAGCCAAACGTTAATGCCATTTTTCTTATTAGGCAAAAAAATCGGCCTCGCTAGACGATGGCAGCACAGTCAGGTGTCTTCCTAATTTAATATAATTTCTGGCTTGGGTTCCCACAGTTCCCTTGAACTCTGTTATGTTGAGGCTTAACTATAATGGTCATTGGTGCACCTGAGCTTTGCACGTCAAGTATGAATGTAAAGTACACTGTGCAGCCTGCAAGATGCCCTGCCTAGTTGTGTAGGCCTGTAAGGTGAAGATCAACTTGAAAAAATTATTAGAGGGACCCTTCTCCAATAATGAAAAATGATGGCAATAAGTTTTGGAAAGCAGTAACAGCCCTTTCAAAAGCATCTGTCATAAGAGTGGAGCGACAAATACTGTTGCAGTCAAATACACAAAGTATTACATATATACAGGATGCTCCATATTTATCTGTCCAGGTTGTAAACAATTCTCCTATGCAAACCACTAGTCTATTATTGCTCAAGCCCAGACCACCGGGTAGCTTATAATAGCCTGTGTTTTTTGATAATTTAACATCGCAACTTGCCTGGACTGCCCGGAATCGGTGAAAACTGGAGTCGCGCTGAATTTTCATCAAGGCGAGCAGGGTAGCCAATTCGAGAGGCTGCGCCATCTGGTGAATTGCGAGGCAACCAATATCCCTGCTCAGAGCTGTGGGTAGGTCTCACAGTATCCCAGATGGTGCAGCCTGTCAAATCTGCTGCTCCGCTCACCTGGACAAAAATTCTCCATGCAGACGACTGCAGTTCTTCATAGATTTCAGACAATTCAGGAAAGTTCGATGTTTAAATTACTTATTGAAAAACGCAGACTATCATAAGCTACCTTATGGTCTGTGCTTGATCCCTTAACAGGCAAGTAGTGTGCACAGGAGAATATTTTACAATCCAGACAGATACATATACCAGGCATCCCAGCTAAATGTAACCAAGCCTTTGAAAAACAAGGAATGTCCTAGCCATGTGAAACCAATTGAGGGTTGTTTACAGTCGCGTGACCTAGTCTGCAGTATTTTTGTGTTCTTCAAAGTTGATTAGTTAGTTAAGCCTAATTAGCAAGCTTTTTAATTATTGGGTTGAGGAACAAAGTGTCAACGAAAAAGTTGTAGATTGCTTTGAAAAACAGCTGACTGATACATTCGCACGAAGGAACCGCTTATGTAAAGTTTTTTTTTTACCGGTTTTAAACCACAGGTCGTACAATATAAAAAAGCTTCCACGAGACAACGGTGCCACTTCAACGTCCCGCGACATATCTTAAAGAACAAAATCCAGTTTTTAAATGTGATCTCACCGATTAGCCTTTGCGTGCACATTGGGGCAAAGATGTGCGCCAGCAGCTTGTCATATGACAGCTTTCATTTAAGGCCAATAAATAAACCTACCTAAAACGTACTTTGATGGAAACAGCGCTGCTAGCGGTTTTCAATCTGATCTACACCTTTTCCATTGTCACTTTGTTCCTGAGGTCAATAATGAAAAAGTTAGTAACTTAGGCTTAACTAATTAACTTTGAAGAACAAAGATACTGCAGACTAGGTCAGGCGACTCTGAACAACCCTCAGTTGGCCTCACTGACTAGGGCACTTCGCCTTTTTTGAAAGCTTAGTTACATTTTGCTGGGACATCCAGGGCTTAAATGTTTTGCTCTTCTGCGGGTTTTTTCTTTTTATGCTAACGTTTATGCACAGTTTTAAGTTTTGATGTGAAATGTTTGCACGGGCTATCATGAATCCTAAATACTCTTCAAGCACATCTTTTCAGATCCTAAGAAATCACACAGTTAAACACAATAACAATAGTAACAAATGTCAAGTTAACCTTAAAACTATGGGAACGTTCCTCTGCTCTGCCCTGCCTAGCAATCTTTATATGCAGTTGTTCATATGCTGTGCTTTTTTTTACTTTGTTTTAGCTTACCTCTGGATCAGCAGGAGAAGTTTAGGTGTGAAATACTAACAGGTATAGTGACTTTGTGTTGTTTGATATGCTGGAAAGTACCATTGTGTAGTGGAAAAACTCATGGAGAAGAATACCCTGCCTTGCAGAAAGCTCAGACCAGCTGGAACATTTCATACAATACAAGCATGCTTTTTAAAGCCACTTTCATGTTGAAACTCAAACCTGGGCAAGATTTGCTATGCCTGTCATCATCCCAGCGCCACATGTCAGCCCGAAATGCACTTCCCCCATGCGACAAGTTGATGTACAATCCATCACGCAAGTGCGCAAATTCCTAGGTCTCCATACATTAGTACAGTGAAACCAAGAGAGGAAGTTAGCCTGCTCATAATGCCAGTTAAAGTTCATGTCTTATTTTTGAGACCAGGGTCATTGCTATATCTAACAATGACATGTCAATAAACATTTCGGGAAATAAAGCAAGGTTCGGAATAGCAGTTCGAGAAGTTCTCCCAGCGAGTGAACACCAGTAACTGAGTTCTTGGGAAAAGCAAGGTTCAAGGCCAAGCAGTGGACCTTTAAACTGGTGAACAGCAATTTTAAATCATACGGTCACAGCATCACTTCGTTTACGCACACTTTGGGCATGGCATTTGTCACAACATGCAGTTCTAGCTCAAGATGCAGGGACCAAGAGAGAGAGCAAAGCCTTTGCTGTTGCTTTCCATCAAGAGAGCGACGTCCCTGTAAGAACATCGGCTAAGGCTGCACTCCTTAGGCACACACCAGTGGGCATGATGTTTAGCACAACAACACTTCTGAGAAAGTGCATGCAACATCATAAATAGAACGTTCGTTCGTTCATGGCATGCCACACCCATGTTCAAACACACAGTAACAAGCAATAAAGTTGTGATCCCATGTGAGCCCCACTTTCTCCAAATAACTGTGCTGGTGGGATAATACTAGCAGGGCTTCAAAAAGGCAGGATAGGAATAAGGTTGACGAGAGTTTGTAACGCACAGTAGCACAATTTTCATACACAGTTTTCTCTGGCAGAGAAGATGGGATTTCTAACAGCATTACTCCCAGCTTTATACAGCCCCCCCACTTTCCTATGCACCATGAGACCGTGACTAGTGAGGCCAACGTAACACTTCGCAACTCATCCCTCCCAAAAAACAAAGCATTATAAAATATGTTAAGAACACCTGGTAACACACCTTTAATACACACTGCACCTTGTGACTGGATGTGTGTTAAACATCAAGACAGTTTTTCCTGGCACCCGTGTCACAGGGCACTTTCTGATGCCCCTTGAGCCATCAGTCCTTGAGGCTCCCAGAAATTCATAAAACTTCTAATAGGCCTTCCAACTTCACTGAACTCAAAGAGGTTACCATCGAAGTTACACAGCCAAGTTGATGATTACTGGAGAGGTTTGATAACCTCAAACTAAGTAATTGCGACATTACTCTCACCACATGATTTTGTATGTTCCAAAGCAGTCATCCTGTACCATCTTCCTCAAAAAACTGTAGGATACATATTTTAGCAAATTGATTTTACCGGTCATTGAAATTGACAGCTTTGTTTAAACAAGCAGCAATTGCATTTGCATACACCACACTGGTTGTAGTTGGATTTTTTTATTTATAAACCTGGGAAACAACAAGATTCTTGGGAACAGTGCTTTTATATCCACGCCACTTTTGAATCAGTTATACTGAACTAGTCTGTTGCGACTCTACTCCATCAAATTCCATCTTTAAATAGTTGAGAGTGGACATCGCTGGCGCTTGAAGGCCTTCAAATGCTCAACAGTGTGCCACCCTCTAATACTGAACTACCAACTCAGTTGCCAGTGCAACTGCATGTGAAGAGCACTCAAATGGTCATTGACTCTACAGACAGTTGTTTCAAAGGCCTTTCAGTGCCCATGTGACACGAGTATAAGTTACGCAAGAACAATCAAAACAAGAAGACAAAAACCAGCACACATTCTCATGGAGTGGCATAAGGGTCATCTTGGATCACTCCAAGGCCTATAGCCATAAAGAATGCATTAAGAAAAAGCCCCTAGCACATATTGCATTTTGACACCGTAATAATAAAAAGAAACTTTGGGTAAAAAAACCCAAGCTGGTCGTGCACTTCATCCATTTGAGCAGAACAAGCAGTAATGCCTCTCTATGTACAATATGTTTCATTGTGCACGGCACGGATGCGTATCTTATGTTTTTTTTTCTTTTCCTTTTGAAGAGAGCAGCTACAACATCGAGGCATATTTAACATGCAAAGCCTATGTCAATTACACTGCGCACACTTATTGCTTTGCTATGAGTTTCAGCGACGGGCAAAGCTAAACAAGGGCCATCTACTATGGGACAGGCGCCAACAGCCATGCACAAAATTAAAGTGAAATGCATGAAATTTCCACCTACTCAGGTGTCATGCATTGCTGCAACAAGGAATGATAAACAGAAAAGCTGGGAGCTTATCAACACTTACTTCAGAGCACTATATGCGACAGCATTTGACATGTACAAAATAAAAAAAGGAAAGCAGAAAAAAGCCGTATTTACATCACCGCGCAGCATATATATATGGTACAATGCGGGTAGTGTGATACATGTCACCTGCGGGGGTTTTTTTTTTTTTTTCACTTGCTGTACAGTTCTCTGCAAAGCAGTACATGCCACTTCAATTTCTTTTCTTTTTTTACTCTAAACACAAACGCACACATGCACACAAGTCCGCACAAGAATGAAGAAAACAGTTGCCAACAGTTTCTCTCCGATTTCAAAAAGCATAGTTCATAGGCAACACAGAAAAGACAACAGAAGCTACCTGGTAACACAGACCTACACAAAGATGCAAAAGAAAAGAGAAGGTAGGTAGATTTCTTTGTTCTTGTCGCCACGTCTAATAAATTTAGCTGAGAACACAATTAAGGAACGGAGACACTGTGCATAGTGGCAGTAGTTTGTACGCTCAGTAGTATACGCTCTACTTCAAAGGGAAGTCAAGTGACGCAACCACAGGATGCCATCACTGCCAGAAAGGTTTCTGTGGGCGAAAAATGCGCTTCTTGTTGACAAAACAACTCTCATGACTCTTAAAATTGATGTCAACGAAGACTGGGCAATCCTTGCAACCAGTGGAAAGACTGTGAACAGCACTACAGCCGAGAGAGCGCACACAACAGGGTGTTTAGTTACAAAAAATAACTAAGAAATTAGTTACGTAAAGTAACTAAGCAACTGGTCACTATGTTAAGCTGCTGCTGGTTCACCCTTGTGATCTCTGTACCAGCAAGCCAGTCACCCTCCTGGAGGAGTTCCTAATGACTGCAGGGAAAAAAAAATCTTCTTGATTATAAAACACAAAATCTAATACATTTTAAAGCATTTAGTGCAAGATGCTTTGAAGAGTTAAAACAACTCTCTTTAAAACTACATATCTGAGCATGGCGCCTCCAAAGAGCATGGAGGGTTACCACCACTGTAATCCTCCCGTAAAAAGTCAACAGGGATACCTGGTACTACAGAACAGTGTTCTTTCTATGACAGGTGTTAAACACGACCAAACAAAGGCATGACTAGGTGAAGCTGGGATACAGTAAAAGCAGGATAAGTTAAAGGCAATAGAGATAGCTGCAATGGAGACTATAGACCAATAGTGCATCAAGCTAAAGCAATGCAATATGGGAATTTCATTCATGAAAAGCACAACTGACAAATGGGCATCCCCATCCTGCTACCACCAGTGAAAGCTGTCCTATCTCGGCAAGTGTTCCAAGATGATTAACAACACACACCTTGTGCTAGAACGTTTTGGCTGGCTGATTGGTTAAGCATCCTATATCGAACAGAACAAACACAAAGAATAACAAGAGACGAGGAAACAGATAACAGAGAGCTGTGTTCGTCAGTTTCCTCATCTCTTGTGCTTGTCCGTGTTCGCGCTGGTCAATACAGGACACACCTTGGCTCCACAAGCTGACAAGATGTACAAAATCTTCAAAAGACACAATACTACGATACCGTTAACGGCATACTCCTTAAGTGCCTCTGTCATGAAAAGGCATGGACTGTCCAGTTTGTACGATGGTCGATGTGGACAGACACGACTTCACTGCACAAAGGTGCCCGGCTGGCATTATTGTGCAACTTTTTTTTTTCGCACCGAGTTCAGGTCTAGAGTAGGTAGCAAAAAAGGGTAACAATAAGCTTTCCTAGCATTACGATGTGCACACAACACGAAATTACAAGGCTATAAGGTGTGCAATATACAAAACTGAAGCACACTCTGCAGCAACGATATATAAAAGCCATTTGACCGTGGAAGCATCAAGATCATGGGTTTCAAGCAGTGGCTTTTAACTGGTGGCTTATCAAATCGAGGGTTGATGCAGTAACTAGCAGAGTCAAAAGGAACGAGTTTGCAAAGACTATAATGGGAGCACATCAAGAGTGAAACGCGTAATGTAGCTAAATTTGTTCGCATAACGCCAGATGGCGCTAGCCACTTAATCATAAGTACTCCACGCTCACACCCTCACCAAATGGCGAGACTGGCTTCCTTTTTTTTTTGTTCATACACATGACAGTGATGGCATCCCTGGTGCTTTTATCGGAGTAGGATCTTCTTTCACGCAATCGCGCGTAGTGTTGGGTATTGACGAGAGTGGGCTGCATAATCAAAGGGTCTCGGCATGCCGCTTGCGTTTCTGCTGAGGCTTTACGCGAGCGCTCCCCGAGGATATTGACACGACCACCGACACCATTCCATTGCCCCACGTGCTAGCGTGGGGCCAAACAAAAGCCTGTGGGCTACTCAATACTCATAATCGCGTGGCTACACCAAAATTAAACTACTTGCCACTGGAACAAAAGCTCTTGCTGGGGGCTCTAGTGCAAGTACAAAAGGTTAAAATGCTTTCGGGAACAGGCAGCACCTATAAAGCTTGATTAAAGCCTTTAAAAAGTGGCTAGAAAGAAAAAAATGAAAGCGCTCTTTGAGCACGTAAAGCTTTGCGGCTGAATTTATTTCCTTTTTTGCTTTTTCTGAGATGCACAGATAGCGCCACAACTTTCACTAAACATGCGCATATTTAGCAAGTTGGGCTCTACAAAGCAGTCCCAACTAACTTAGACAAGCAAACAAGTTCTTTGAAAGCAACACTACTCTGGAGAGAATTCATTGAACAATGCACCAAAAATAAAGAGACAGGTCGTCACTGACACAGCACGCAAGCTCAAACCATAGGAACATGCTTTGCAGAGTGTGCAGATATGCAGGAGGAAAGGCCTTGAAAAAAGAAGTCGTGCTAACCACTGGCATTATGAAAACCGCGAGCTTGGGACGAGTACTTCCTCCTCAGCGTCTCTTAGAAACCTGCAAAAGCTGGCATCCACGTCTCTACTGACTCTGCTCATTCATCACAAAGATGCAGCAGAGCATGTGCGTGACAGCATACGCTTTTTTTTTTCTCCCCCACTCCAGGTCTCTCTTTCGTCTTCTTTTGGCACTATCACATGGTTGCCGGATTAACCTCCCCATCTGTCGCAAGAAAAAAAACAATGGCGGCCTCCTCTCCACCACACAAGAAAAAAAACGGAAGAACTGTCACAGCAATGAGGCAATGAAATTGATGATAAGCACGCACTCTCAAAGGGGAGCATTCTTACATGCAAGTGGCTCTGCAAGCACACGAAAGGGAACGGCAAATACATAACATAAGAGGAATAAGATACACATGCTCTTCCCCATGAAAAATGTGAACAGGTGGCCTGTTTTCCCTGTAAATAATGCGAGCAGGTGGCAAATGGTATGATGGCGTGCCGATGCCATCTTGCCTACAAGTGATATCGATTCAGCAGTTCTGTCGTTTGTACAACTGCCACAGATCAAGCGGTTTGAGGTCTCTGCTACACAATGCTGCTTTGCGACGTGCACGGGGATCTCACATGACGCAGCGATACCCTTCGTTGTTCACGTGTGGCATTCTCTTTCCCAAATTCCTGGATGCCATGTATGATGCAATACTCCGCAAGTCTGTGCCACTTTACTAGTGTAGTCCGTCCTACTTCACATCTGACAATTTGTGCAGAGAGAAGCGGAACATGAATAGCATGTCTTTCATTAAGGGAGGCCTTTTGGTTCTCATGGAAACCGAGACAAAGACCAATATGCAGCAAAGATATAGAAGGGATGGAATGTGCATGCACACATATGCTGCATGCCTAAAATGAGCCATGAGGATAAAGCCCCTAGAGGCACATTTAAAATGACTGATCACACCTCTATAAGTGCGAGCTGGCACAGCATAAACTAATCCCACTGTCAGTAAAAGAATGCTTAACCTGTTCCATGACCGGACAGTGCTGCAGCCATTCAAGAGCATGCAGTGCAGCCCGATATGACAAGGAAACTCAATTCCAAGTGCCTTGCCAGGCATTTGCTTGTGCATGTAAACACTACGTCCACAGATACTCTCCCGCAGTGCATAATTTGCACAAACAAGGCCTCACGTAAAGCCAAAGTATTACAACTTGAGGAAAATCCGGTTTGCCTCAAATGGTTCTTTTTCTCAAGCTAAGTGAACGTGCAAGCTGCACAACTGATTAAAACTCAGTTCTCCTACCTGCCCCAGTTGGAAGTGTAGTCAACAAATTTTCTTTCTTTCTAAGTGCAAGGTGCCTCAGGCAGAAAAGTTTAAAGGCCATTTGGGCCTTTCAGTAAGAACCTAATTGTTCCCTCTCATGTAGCCCCACAATCCTAAGTCTCTTCACTGCTACAGCATTGCTGTGTAAGAGATACAAGTTAATTGGCAAAAGAGGCAAATGAGCTCTAAGCAACAAGTATCTAACGATGCTCCAATTGCCAATAACAACATGAGAAAAGAAATAACTTGAAAAAAGAGCCACGTTAGGAAAAGCACTGAAGTTTCCTTTGGTTTTAAGTGTACCATCTATGCACCTAATACTCACCATTCTTTCTGAATGGCATCTACAGCCATATACAAGAAGGGCACTGGAACCTCCAGCTCTCTTTTTTTTTCAGAACTGGAAATTATATTGTTGGAAGTAAAACGTAGCAAACAACTCCTTATAGTTGCCCCGAATGTTTAATGTCACTACTTCCTTACCGCACCAGTAAAAGCAGTTAACTAGGTGAAATGTCTGTAGGCTTGCTGGGGATCCAGCACCTCTTGAATATCACCTGGCTCAAAACACTACAGTGAAAATGTCACTTGAATGCCTTTCAATTAAACTTATGCCAAATACCCCGCCTATGTGATGTTAACCCATATAACATTATTGAACGGACCAGAGCAATCACAATTTCATATTCAATGCTATGCTCTTGTTTTTCTTGTTGAAATGTAGTTTCACTGCATCAAGCTAAAACTTACCGAAAAAAAAGGAAAAGTCAGTGCAAAATATGTACATTTAATGATTAAATTTAAATAGTCCAGTAGCTGGTACTCACACTGAAAGCAATGCATTAAACTACTCATGTGACACGAGGTTGTTCTCTCAAAATACATTGTTACCATATGGTTCAGATGCAGTCCCCAAGCCCACACCCCCAAGAAGGCAACCACTTCATTGAACATTAAAAAAAATGACAGTGACAAAAATGAACCCAACTAAATGAAACAGTTTCCAGCCTCACCAATGACAGTGGGCCCCAAAGGATTGGTTCCAAATGTTTCCATGAAAGGCAGCAATGGCCCACCAGAATTTATATGCAATCAGACTCACCTGTTGTGTATGCTGCCAAACTAATTTTGCCTTTTTTTTTTTAGGTTGAAAGAGGAACCAAAATAATAAGAGAATGCAGCAGCTTTATACAATGCCAAACAAGTCTTACACAGTACTGAATGCAAGTGCTGTTGTAATCAACAAATTAAAAGCATCAGAATAATTTAGCACATGCAGAGCAATGCCATATGTGATTACAGATGCTATGATGCATGAAGATTGTGACTTTATGATCAGCACTGTGGGAGAAAAAAAAACTCCTGGTCAGCTTTAACCATACCAAAACAAACATGAAGACATTAATGACACAGCAACAGCTGAGAATGAAAACAAGAATACTTTAAAACAAGCAAGAGAAACAAGCACGCCCAGAAGACAATTTTTTCTTGCACGGCGCTCACACTGTCATTACAGGTTGTCATGAACCACTGTACACAGTTGCCAACCACTGTACACTGCTACAGCAATGCGAAAATTCAATGCAAGCAGGAATACAGGCATGTGTTGGACAGTGCTACGCACCACTATTTTGCGCAAAAGAGGGAACACACCTTTCATCGAAGTGGCACATGTCACGAGCGATGCCTAACGTTTGACAGCATGCTCACATCCACAGCACAACACACCAGTCTCCTTCATGCACAGGAGTGGTCAGTGAAGGCTGAAATTTTCAGGCATTGCCAGAAATGCTTGCAAAGAAACATATGATAGCCTGCCTCATGCAGGTAAGCAGTGCAGTGCAAGCACAGTAGCAAAGGCCCAGTAACACATACAGGGTGTCCAAAAATGCTCTTTCCAGTTTCCACGTATGACCACTCAACACTTGCACACTAAGTCCCAAAACATGTTGGAATGTGAAACACTTTACTGCTTTTGCCATGCACTGATGATCAAATGCGATGCAAGCACCAAAAGAAGCTAGAATCGCATCACATGTCATGCAGCGCGACCACATCAATCCCTAGACACAGCTTTAATCATTGCCTGTAAATGCTCTCATCAATGGTGCCCCAGTGCTAGCTTTAGCTTGCACAGTAGAGAGTTTACACCTCCACTAGAACTCTCGGTGTGTTCCCACAATAAGGTCAGTACTGTGACTCCAAAACACAAAGCGCTCCTACCAGTTGAACTGACACTGTGATGTTAACTAGTGGTGAAGCACTCACTGAACTGCAGCAACAAGACAGAATGCTACGACTTGTTGCTGATGGTCACTTCAGATGCCAATGAGCATAATGAAGAAGTCAAACTTGGAAAAAAAAATCCTGCGGACAGCCCACACACTTGGAAATCAAATGCAGCAGGTCAGCTTCACATAAGCTGATGCAGTACTATGTTCTGTCAACAATCACTCCGAGCAGCAGTCGCTCAATCGCACGCACAAGTGAGATGCGAAGGAAACACAGTCAAATGCCGCAAACAAAAGCAATGAGGCGCCACAAATGGGAAGAGCCGAGAGTGAACAAGGGGAGACGGTGACAGCAAATCTGGAATGAGAAGAAAAGCGTGTGGCCAGAGAAGAGAGAGGCTCATTCTGAGGTGGCAGGCAAGGCGGCGGCCGCAGATGTTGACGCCAGCGGCCGTCCACTTGTGGAGGCGTCAGCGGTAGCGCCACCATCCTGGGAAGATCCCGTACTGCTCATCGCCAGCTTCCGCATCTGCCGGATCACCGCCGTGGCATTGTACGCTTGCTGCAAGTGGTAACACAACGCAAGTTGCCACACGGAGTGCTCAACCAGATGGCCACAAAGCCTTTGGCACTCTCTGCATGAGGACAGAAACCTTCCACAAACTTTGCAAGTGACACCTGCTTGGGGTGAATTAGCCAGGGTTGCTGGCTTCTGAAGAAAGATACAGTTTCTAATCCACAGTCAACCATTGGCTTTGACAAAGCCTTAAAAACATCTGCATAGTTCAAATCACTCCATTGGAGGTACCAAAATGAAGAGTGTGGATACTGGACACTGACAAGTAGAATAAATTATATGAATATAAATTATATAATAACATTTTTGTGGGTACGAGCTTCTGAAAACGCTTGCATACATACTGCTCCACTGACAGCAGTGCAGCCCATGTGGCCCTCTTCATAAGTTTCAGCAGGTCCAGTCACCACTGTCAATGCTTAGCTACGCCTCGAGACAGAGCTTTTTAAAGCTTGCCAACAGGAAACACTTGGCTTACCATCACATTTACTAACTCTGCTTCAGGCCAATTGCGACTATAAGATTGCCCGCGCACCTAGAAAGTTATTCTTAGAAGCCTTCCATCAATAACTAGTTGTGAGATAGCAAGTACCATGAAAAAAAAAAAGACCACAGACAGCAAAAAGGAGCTGATGGGACACATGCTAGGAAGACAGGAAGAGAGTAGAGTAGGCTAGGTAACTAATACGTATCCTGTCGGTTCGTTTTCCTTGTCCATCGTGTTTTTTTCATGCTAGTTACTGTATCACAACCAGTTACACAACACCAACCAGCCACACTTCCATCTTTAATCCCTTTCATCAGTGGTCCCACGATGACATAAAACAGGCTTGTAGTTAAACAAGAAGAAACAAGACTCAATTCTTGTTTTCTAACCACATGCAGCCACCATTGGCTAATTTTCAGCACACACAGGCTCACTTGAAATTTCACTAGTGTGGTTATGCACTTGAGTCAGCAAGAAATGACACTTGCATTTTGGGATGACAGCATTTCATTCAATTTCTAGAAGTTCATTTGCACTGACAGCATCATAATAGCCCACCACTGCGACACAAAGGCCTCTCCCATACCACCCCAAGTACCCCTGTCCTGTGCCAGGTGTGGCCACCTTATCCCCAAGAACTTCCAAATCTCATCTGCCCTCGTGAGTTCCTGCCGCCCCCTGCTACGGCTGCCTTCTCTTGGAATCCACTCCGTTAGCCTTATATGACCATCGGTTACCTTACCTTCGCATAACATGCCCCGCCCTTGCCCATTTTTTCTTGACTTTCACTAGAATATCCTCAACTCACATTTGCTCCCTGACCTACTCTGCTCTCTTCCTGTCTCTTAATGTTACACCCATCATTTTCCTTTCCACAGCTCGCTGCATGGCCATCAATTTAAGTTCAACCCTTTATATCAGCCTCCTTGTTTCTTCACCATAGGTTAGTAACGGTAAGATACAACTGTATATTGAAGCGAAAAGCTTCCCTACGGTAGGTAAAGCAGTTGTTGTGTAGGCTGAAGAACGACCATGAACAAGCTTCAGCCCAACCACAATAGCCATGCATGACCATATATAGTAGTTATGGTGTCGAACCCTTGACCCCTGACCTCGACCCATGACCTTTAGATGAACCTTTGACATTGGTGACCTTTGGGCTCACCTTTGACCTTAAGAACATCCGATGGGGCGATGCGAAGCCACGTGATGACACCTGACGGGGGTGTCGTCAGACCACGTGATACTATGTCATAGCCAAGTAGTCGAGTGGGTATATAATAGAACGGCTATCGTGAGCGTGTAGCGGAGCTGCAATGGACCAGCCTCAGACGCTTAGTAAGCGTCCTTGCTTTTCGCTGAATTCCAGGGTTAGCCAAGTTAAGCCACTGCAAATATTTTTTTCCTCCTGATGAATATTGGTAAGCTGCCACTCAGAATCTCAAAGTACCAGCCAAATCATTCTATTTTCATTCTTCTTGTTACTTCACCCTCGTGGTCTAGATCTACTATAACTACCGGTCCTAAATAGATACACTTCCTTACCACTTCGAACTCTTCGCTGCCTATCGTAAACTGCTGTTCTCTTCCGGGACTGTTGAACAGCACCTTAGTTTTCCATAAATTAATTTTTAGACCCACAATTCTGCTTTCCCTGTCTAGGTCCTTGTTCATGCTTTGCAATTCGTCCCAAGTTCCTTAGCAAGGCAATGTCATCAACTAATCGCAGACCACTAAAGTATTCTCCATTGACTCTTTCCTTACCACGAAAAACGACCGATTTTGAGTGCTTTGAAATAAAAATTTTCTTCAAGAAGTGCCAAATGCATTGCGCATTGTAACATATCAAACTGTATCTTACTGATTATACTTCACAATGAACAAAAGGCCACAGTTGTGTGCATAGAACTTTTCAGAAAATTGTTGGTTAAATACGGTATTTACACGCATAATTTGCGCCCTCGCGTAATTTGCGCATCCTTAACTTGTCACCCGGCTTTATAAAAAAAATTTTTTACTCGCATATTTTACGCACCGTGATGTGCTAGACCACCATCATGCATGCGGGCTCTACCCTATGGCTCTACCCAGTAGCATTCAGCTATTCCGCGTGTTTGTTCGGAAGGCTTTTTGAATCTTTTGTGCACTGGGCATTCATGGTGGCGTCGGGGGCTGCTGTTACAATGGCGGCGGCACCAGTGGCATCACCACTCGGAACAGCCGGCAGCGCTTCCGGGGAGGATTGGCAGCTGATAGAAGTGCCGACACCACGTGCACTGTTTGTTTGGCTGATGAATGCGACTTGACTGCCGGCTACGCTTTCCTTGGTGGTTCTGACGGCTTGTGTTTGGTTGTTTGGTCATGTCTTGCGATGGGATATCACAATTATAAGGCAAGCTTCAATCTGCTTGTCAGCGTCTTATCACGGTGCGGAACGGCGAAGCCAGTGAGAATAACTGCGTGCGCACAAGTTTGCCCATAGACGACAATTGTTGTGTCAGAGAACTTGTGCGCACATGGCTATTCTCGCTGGCTTCGCCGCTCCGCGCCGTGATAAGGCACTGACAAACAGTTTGGTCTACGCCCGCGCGGTACTGTTAAAGAATTGGCCGGGTGTACACGTTGTGTATGGTGTGATAATTGCTTTATTGATTTGCGGTTGCTTTCCAGGACAAAGTTACGAAAGCAAACTTACAGAATCCGGAACTACCAAACAATTGGCTGGGCTGCAAATGATGATGCTGTTTTAGTGTCTTGTTGAGCTTCGTGCATGCACCTTCATGCCATCCCGTAAAAGGGGGGAAGGGGTGCGGGTCCGGGTGCTGACGTATAAGCAGCAAAATACACTATACCTATATTACGCGTTATGACCTGTGTGGAGTTTCTTTAAGTCGCACTCACGAAATCCCCGCGTAATTTGCGCATCCCCTTCCTGGAGCCCTAATTTCTGAATAAAAAGTGCGCAAATTATGCGCCTAAATACGGCATGCTGTTAAAACAAAAAGAGATTACAAGCAAAACAAAAATAGGCAGCTGCACTTAGTCAGAAATTGACTGCCTGCAATATATGTGTGTGTGTGTGTGTGTGTGTGCGTGTGATATATATATATATATATATATATATATATATATATATATATATATATATATATATATATATATATATATATATATATATATATATATATATATATATATATATATATATATATAACACACACACACACACACACACACACACACACACATATATATATATATATATATATATATGTCACACGCACACACACACACACACACACACACACACACACATATATATATATATATATATATATATATATATATATATATATATATATATATATATATATATATATATATATATATATATATAACACACACACACACACACACACACATATATATATATATATATATATATATATATATATATATATATATATATATATATATATATATATATATATATATATATATATATATCACACACACACGCACACACACACACACGCGCACACACACACAAAACGTTGCATATGCTGTTAGCTACCATTCTTGCAATTTTCGGCTGTGCACACAATACACTGCACATTCCGTGGCCTTTAAACTTAGGCAATTGGACTGCTCTGCCACTAGAGAAAGCAGTAGCATGAGGACATGAAGAGGAGGTGGATGTGGGATGCGCTGCACATTACCCTTGTTCCGAGTTCTGTTCTTGTTTCTTTTTTATAGCGGGGCTTGCAGTTCAAATTTTTTTCCATTTTTTTTTTTCGGTTGGTAGTAAATGGGTTTTATGGGTGAAAAGGGGGCATGGCCTTCGCCGACATGATCATAATCAAAAACCTACTGCGACGGATTTGGTAAAATACCTTGGCAGTATGTTGCAAAGACACTAGAGCACCAAACAAAACCACTCTCATCATTTACAAATCAAGCGCAATGCACAGAATACAAAGTGAACAGCAAAACGAAACATGTGCAAGCCAGCGCTCATATTCCAGGCCTCCGAGATGAAGTCTCGCAATCGAAACTGAAATTCGGCCATTGCACGTGGTGTTCTAACTCACCACTACTGGTCTAAAAAATGAAAGACAGCATAAAGAACTGACAAAAGTGCCCAGTGTAGCCTTTCGCCTTTGAGGAGCACACGGCGAAATGGATGCCATGATTGGCGACCAGTGGACTACATCCGATCAGTTTCATTTTTCCTGTCGCCTTGTCATGTTAGAAAATGAAAAAAAAAATTGAAACCAAAGAAATGGTGTTATAGAAGCGTACTAATGGCGCAGCTTGTCCAGAAGCGCCATCTTGAATTTTTGGCGGCAGGTTCAAAACATCGGTGATATACGACCGATGGCCTATGGCGCAGTAAGGAAAGAGTTATCTTCTACCCCCAACTTTTCCCAATTCAGATCTCTGAATGCCTCCTGTAAACATGTGGTGAACAGAATTGGAGATATTGTATCTCTCTTCATGACACTCCTTTTGAATGGTGCTTTATTACTCACTCTATAGAGGACTATGTGATTGTTCAGCCGATATGTCCGGTTTAGGGTACTTTTACATATGCCTCTTCTACACCTTTTCCGTAATGCCTGCATGACTGGTACGGTTGTGAATGAGTCAAATGCTTTCTCACAATCTCTGAATGCTATGTGGGGGTTGATTATATTCTGCACATTCCTTTATCATCTGACTAATAGTGTTAATATGGTTTATTGTCAACAGCCTTTACCAAAGTCTGCTCGGTCCTTTCGTTGACTGAAGTCTAAGGTTGCTCTGATTCCATTAGTAAACAGCTTGCAGACAACAGTGAGCTGATCGGTCTAATTTTTAAAGTCCTTGACGTCACCTTTCTTATGCATTGAGATAACGTTAGTGTTCTTCCAAACCTACCAATCTTCCCACAGTCCAACCTGATTCTCGCCAGCTGCGTTCCCTCTTAGCATTACTTGCAAGGCTTTCTTTGCTTCCTCTTTCATTATCGGCAGGATGTCCAATTCCTCTACATTCCTGCCTCCGTCATTATCGCCCTCATTATTTTGGCTATTGTACAGATTGCGTAGAACTCCTTGGCTAACTTATCTTATCCATACTGGTAACTGCATCGCCTTCTTTGTCCCTTAGCATATACATTTGATTTTTGTGTATGCCTAGTTTCCGCATGACCACCTTTAGGCTACCTCTCTTCTTCAATGCATTTTTGATTCTCTGCATATTATAGTTTCTTTCGTCACATAACTTATGCTTATTGATCAACTTTGACAGCTTTGCCAGTTCAAGTCTATGTGGTAAGAAGCTTTCATGCTTTTGCATTTCTTAACCAGATCTGTAATCTCCTGAGAGAGCTCAACCAGTATCGTGTCTAGCTATACTACCCCAACATCTGTTGCATACTCCATAATGATAATTTCCAGACTGCCATTCATTGCATGAGCACTAAGGTCATCATACTTGGTCAAAGCAGAATATCTGTCCTGCAGCGAGAACCAAAATTCCGCTACTGTCCTTCTTACCATAACTTCGATGATGGGCTTCTTTCTTACTAGTTTCCTTTCTTTCGTCTGCAAGTCTAAGCAAATTCAATATTTACGATACTGTGGTCACCTTGCCAAGAGCCTCCCCATCCTGAACACAATATGAAGCCTATTTCATTTTTAGTCTCTCCATTCAGGCTCTAACTCACCCCTGCTATTCCTATAACCTATGACATAGTCTTCCACTGGCTGGTTTCCTGCCCGCTTCTTGGCCACGTTGGCACTGAAGTCACCCATCAGTACAGTGCACTGCACAGTGAGGCAGAAAAGCCAGCATCGCTATCGCCTGCGTCGCTATCACCAGCGTCACTATCGCCAGAGTCGCCGCAGTCTAAGCCTATTGCGACTGACCTTGGGCTGCCGCAGCCCCGTCGCGTCGTTCGTGGTGAAAAAATCCAGGAGCGTCAGCGGCGCAGGCCTTGTGCAGCTGCTTCGTCAATGCACTGAGTTTTCTGGTGGTTACTTAGAGAACACAATTTTCGTTTTTTGTGTGTGTGCGCGTGCGTGTGAATACTATTTCCCCATATAAGAATCCCCAGATCGTTTCAGGGATACACATGGCACCCCTGTGCTGTCAGAAACCAGGTGTAGCTAACCTTGCCTTATTTGCTAGAAAGAGCAGTTGATGTCTAGAGTAATCAAGCACAAATGGTTACGTACAGAAGAATGGCTCTAGTATGGAATGCTATTGCTCTAAAGGAAAGTAACAGTGTAGAAGTTAAGGAACCAGACCATAGGACAAAAACAAATAAAAATTATTTGTAAGTATTAAGCTCAGCAACATTTAAAAAATAAAATGCAAGAAATTGACAGACGATTACGAAAGTCGGTAATGTAGAATTTGAGAGGAGCTCTTCACACTCCACCTGCCCCCGCTGACAGGTGCCACGTTACGCTGCCAGCCACCCTCCAGTATCTTCCCGTGGCAGCCACCTTCCGGTTATCCATTCCTCCGCTCTCCCGTGGCGGGTGGCGTTTCACTCTGCTACTGCCTGCCAACATGCCACCTATCAGGCAGTGTGTTACGCCGACGACTTCGACGCTGACTACGACGCAGAATGTGGCAACGGGCACCCAAGAGCTGTGCTCTAAAAAAGCACGCAACAGCAATGGGCAATACACATGTACACTTGCTTTGCTTAGGCAAGCAAGTGGAGCCAGGCCTTTCTGTCAAATCGTGCTCATGTCAGAATAGTTCTATGCAGTCGTGGTAAATGCAAGTGTATTTCTTGGTTGCAACGCACTCCTCACTCCTTCACTCACGCAACGAACTGTGACGGGAGCAAATGCTTCACAAGAACAAAGCTTCTGATTGGAAAGGGAGAGAAAGTGATCCAAGCAGATATCCAGAAGGAACTAGAGGGCCTGGAATCACACAGTCCACATGATAATGGCAGCGATGAAAGTGCTGCTGAACCATTGCGGAAGCCAGAAGAAGACACTTTTTGGAGACACCTGTGCATGGTTTTGCGATGACCGTCGGTAGTTACAATTACAAATGTTGTCACTGTCCTTACATGCCCTGAGAAAACCTCTGTGACCAAGTAATGGCTCGCACAAGGGACGACATTCTGTGAGCAGAAGGTGCTACGCTATCAGACAAAGGCTGATCAGGTGGTGGAGTTTCTTGGCCTGCATCCAGCAGGTGTTTACAATAGTGCAGCACCGCTTCAAAATTTATAACTGTACAACTTAATCCAAAGATCCCATTGCCTCGATGCAATCCGGCCGTCCACAGTTTGTGATTCTCTCTTGACTATTTTTCACTCACGTTCGATAGCCAGCAAGCCGAGGCATACATCTTGGGACACTGACACGTCTTTTTTTTTTTGTCAAAATGAAAATTCAAAACATGAATTTAAACTGAAAGCTTCGACCCCTACCCATAACATACATACATACTTCATTTTTAACAAGACAATTACATGCAGAGAATGCTGTTCCCATAACCAAGCAAATCTGTATGCATGATATCAGCAACCCGCACAGAAACTTTTTTTTTTTCCTGGTCATCAGTCTAAGTGTCTATAATACTTAATTTTTTCTCAGATGTTCTCTCATCTTCTCCAAATGGTCCTTCCATTCGCTTTCTGATACACCAGCCCCATCTCCAGCTACATAAATAGCCTGCGTGTTCCTGGGCTGTCAATCTCAGTATACAACCTTTGTCCGTAAACTTCCGAGACTGAGCCCATTAAAAAAAATGTACTTAACATTGAAATCATTTGTGCAGCACCCCTTTGAAATAGTCTCTCTTGCAGTCTATACACAGCTTCCAACGATTCTTGAGATCTTGGAAACAGTTGGAAAATGCTTCTTTTGGCAGGGCTGTCAGCTCCTTTGTTGTGGCGTCTTGAATGGCCTCCACGCTCCCCATCCAGCGACCTTTTAGGGCTCTCTCCACACGAGGAAGCAGGAAAAAATCACATGGGGAGAGGTCAGGCGAGTATGGCGGATGGGGAAGTACAGTAATGCTGTGCTTGGCGAGAAATTCTGTTACGCTGAGAGCAGTGTGCGGCCTTGTGTTATCGTGGAGAAGGCTCCATTGTCCAGATGCCCATAAGTCAGGGCAACGGCGTCGCAGTGCATCATGCATGTGTTGGAGCATGTGGATATAAAACTCCTGATTCACCGTCTGCCCTTGTGAGACGAACTAGTGATCTATGACACCTCTGGCATCGAAAAAAACTATCAGCATCATCTTTGTTTTGGCCTTCTGTCGCCGCACCTTTCTCGACGCCGGAGAGCTTGTGGACCGCCAATCGGCGCTCTACCTCTTTGTTTGAGGATCGTATTGAAAACACCATGTTTCATTTTCAGCAATGATGCTGTCAACGAATGCAGCATCCTTCTCTACCTCGGAGAGCAAATCAGCACTCACTGAGGCCCGCGTGTCCTTCTGCTCCTGTGTGAGGGAGTGCGGCACAAGTCTGGCATTCAGCATTCGTTTCCCCAAGTTCTCACGCAAAATTTGGTGGCATGTTGTCTTACTAATGTCGAGAGCATCTGATAGAATGTAGACTGTAATGGTGCGGTCTTGCTGTACGATTTCCCTAATCCGAGCCACGTTGTTTTCATTCTGTGAGGTTAAAGGGCACCCCTTCCTTTGTGCCGTCTTCAACCGACGTTCTCCCTGAAACGAACCTCTTGTGCCACTCGAAAACTCGCCGCCGCGATAATGTCTCATTGCCGTAAGCATCACGAAGGAGCTCATATGTCTGTGTGGCTGTCTTGCCAAGCTTCACACATAATTTTATGTTTACACGCTGTTCGAGGTGGACGCCCATCTCTCCACATTCACTCACAGTAGAATGTGCACACGACTAGTGACAACGTATTTTTCTACATGTAGTGTCATCCAGCGGCTGACACAGCAATTAACATTAATAGCTCAGGTTAGCGCGAAAAGATGGCGTCACACAAACGCACCATTTGTTTTGGGGAATCATTTCCAGAGAAGAAAATAAATCATTCTCGAAAGTTTACGGACAAAGGTATTTTTTGTTTGTTTTTTCCTTCTAATAAACATCCTCAAAGCACAGGGCCGAGTCAGTTGTCTCTGCAATGATTCTCTCATGGTGCAGTTCAGGTGTCCACCTACCGTGAGACATTTACCATGCCTCTCCTTTCCTAACAACCTCCTCCTCTGCCTTTTTCTTAAATTTATGAAATACTACACAGAGTGATTCTGAGACTAGAGTACTTGGGTTCCAACCTGGCTGCGACAGCCAGGTTAAAGATTCCATGTTAAAGATTCCCAGGTAATCGAAATTAGTATTCCGGAGCCCTCCACTAAGGCACCTCTCTCCAACTCTGTTCTTTCACTCCCTCCTTCCTCCCTTTCCTCACTGTGTGGTTGAGGTGTTCACCCAGAGGTGAGACAGTTACCAAACCTTTCATTTTCTCAGAAACAATTTTTTTTTTTCCAGGTAGCACATATTAAACGAAGTACCAACAGCCTTTACTGTAGACATAGACACTGTGGAACTTATTTCAACTTGTGGTAGCCTTTTCAACATCGGTAAAAGGCCAAGGCCAGTTATTTATCTGACGACAATGCTCATAAAACACCAATGGGCTAATGGCCTGCTGTGCTTCACACCTGGTATCATTGTGGACACTGTGCATTTTGCGAAAAATCAAAGGGAAGCTTTGCTTCACTCTCACCCTCCATTTGTTCTTTGCAAAGGTCTTCTTCAGTTGCTCACTGACAGAGCCATGGATGTTCTTGTCACTGGCCGTGTTGCCAGATATCCTGGAACAGCCACAGCATGTGCAAAGTTGCAATTATTGATTCCCTACATTAAAAACAGCTTTCTTTCTTGTTAAAGCCATGAAAAATGTATGCACTGCATGCATATGCATAACAAGAGCAGAGGCAACAAATGGGATGTATACATAACTTGGTGAGCAAAGACGTCAGTTAGTTATATTAAGTTTAATGGTGCAAAAGTAGCTAAGGCTGTGATGCACCAAACACAGGCTTAGAGTGTCTTGTGGGTAAAGTAAAGTTTTTAGGTCATCAAAGATGTAACAGGGTCACTACTAGAACAGGGTGAATGAAAGACAAGTGAACCAACAATAGCCTTTTGTTTTCTATGTCCAGTATTTGCATAAACTTGTTACTTAGGTTGATTCCTTTCTTTTCCGTTGTTTACATATGCATCAGTAGTAGTAAGCCATCACACTAGTTACCACAAAGCTCCTTTGGGTATGGGTAGAAGTATTTCATGCTACAGACCCCCCACATCCATGACAATACTGAAATTTTTTTTCCTAACTGGTTGAACTAACTAACAGTAGTTTCACAATGTTCCCAGGCACAAAATAGAAGCTGTCTATTTTAAAATCCTGAATTATGGCACTCAAATCATTCAATTTCCCCACATTATGACGTCTTCATTTCAAATTATAAATTAATGTTAGTTCATAAAAACATGTAAAACCAACACAGATGTATGAAGAGGATGTGTGTTCATTTTTGTTTTATTCTTTCATCCTTTTATTTCCTGCAGTTTATATATCCAGGCCAATCCAAAATGCAGGTACAGTCTAAATTTGTTATTACGGTTTGTCAACTAGAACATAACATGCTGTCTCAGAGTTCAGGTGGATACTGATGCCACCAAGTAGTTAGACATGTTCACTAATATTTATGAAAACTTAGATACCGTATTTACGTGATTGCAAGTCGACTCGAATGTAAGTCGACACCCCTACATCACATTTCTGAAAAAAAAAAACTTGGAGGTCGTTTACACTTGGCCTTTAATAACAAAACGCAATAGCACTATCCTGCCGCCTCTGCTTATCGCCAGCCGCTATCAGTTACCGTGTGCGGGAGCGGCCGTGGGCACATTCCAAAACGAAGATGTATTAGTCACTGGACTACCCGTCCACACTCGCGCCGTCGTCCTCATTAGCACTGCCGTTGTGATCGCTGCTGCAGTCCCACAGCTCATCGTTCTAACATCGTCGCGCAGCGAAATCCCACACTTCGCAAACAGCCACATCACGACATCGCGTGGAACAGCTCAAAATTTTTCCTCACTGCAGCTGCCACACCTGTATCACCCGCTGCGAACGTCGAGCTTGCGGCCCGGCGCGCATTTCTTTTCGTCGGCATAAAGAATGACAGCCACCTTGAATGTAGCCATGAACGAGCGCCGGTCGCTTACCGGACCCGGAGCACAAATGATGAATGACGAAGCAGTACATTAAAAACTTGTGAAACGCAGCCGGCAGTAGTTAAATGCGTCAGAGCCAAAAAGAAACTAGGCGTGAGCGCCGTCGGCTCTTCCGTCAGCTACCGACACTCCCCGGTGCCACTGTGGTTCCGAGTGGGGGTGCCGCCACGAGTGGAACAACGGCCCTTCCATCAACTATCAGCGCTCAAGGGAGCGCCGAGTGAGCGGTTGAAAGTAAAACAAAAAACAAAAAAAAAAACAACTTGGACGCCTATTAAGAGTAGAACGGGAATGCGTTATCGGGCTGCCGCCGCTTATCAGCAGACGCAATCTGCGGCCACGTGTGGGGAGTGGGCTGGTGCCGGTTAGCTGTTTATCGACAGCCACCATCGGCCACCTCGCGCGGGGTGGGGATGCTGGTTCTGCGTGTCGACACAGCAGCTGTTCAAGACCACCACCAAGAGGGATGCAACGGAGCCGCACAGCAAAAATGCAACCACGCAGTAGCATGCCTGATATCTTGTTCGTCTCGCCTTTATTTATGGCGTGATGCTTTAGTTTCGATTTTAAGCGGACCCCTCCACTTCGGATTTCCAAATTTTGAAAAATAGGTAGATTTACAATCGTGCAAATATGATACCCTGCGTCCAGTCTCAAAAAACAGCCTCTCTCATTTAGTGCATATTCAGAGCAGTAGAACATCAACCGGACCCTTCAACCCCACCCCTCGCCCCTAGACAGTGCTGAATTACATTTCCCGCTACCACTAGCACAGCCGCCGATATAGAAATGTTGTATATGAGTATTTTAAGGCGACTTATTAAGGCAGAAATTTAAGCTGTTCGGTATTGGTCCCTTGAATTCGTATTTTTTTAGTGCATGTTTCAAGACAGAAGCCCATGTCTCGTGTGTACTAAGCATATGCATTGTACAGACTCTAGCATCTTTCCCATGTGTATGTTACCTTTTTGCCCTGCGTCTTCGAATAAGCACTAGAAATTATGAACTGAAGTTACTTTAATTTCGAGCTGGAATGCACATTGTCACGATTCCCACTCACCAAGGATGAGCAAGTGCCTGCTTGCAGGTATATCTTCGCTCCACATCCACACAGATTAGGTGCCTGATGAAGTCCTTCGCTGTAAAAAATATACACACATCAATGCTGATGACAAACTGGTGGAAACACAATAAAAATAAAACAATGGGTAAAAGTGTGGATCAAGGTGATCGTCCAAAGCCATAAACTTCTGACGGGCCAAAAGGTATTTTTAATTCGCTGGTTCAAGCATCTAGCCCGATTTCCTTCATATTAAGTTATGAAATACACAGTAATGACATTCTGTATGCAGTTGTAGCATAGCTGACCTCTCATTGGTTGCAAGTTTTGGTGAAGATAAAACAAGAGCTCATGCTCTTCCCAGCATGCGACGACACCAGCCCATATGGCTGCCCAAGAGAAACAGGGCCACAGACAAATTAGGTTTTTTCCTTGTACCACGCAACCCAAGAAAGCTTGGAAGCCAAATGTATTGCCATACAAAATGGAGCACAAAATGCAATTTTTATTCTAAATAGCACTGAAAAAAAAAAAAAAGCCAGCAACAAGCCTTCAAGTAAAACACATGGGTCGTTCCTATTTGCGCCCCCCTAATGCAGTAGCCGACGGATAATTCGGACTCCAATAATTCGGACTTGTAGGATATTTCGGACCTCGATGAGGCGCCGTCAGTCACCCCATAGAAGCACATACATATTCGCGACGGATATTTCGGACATCAGAAGTCCGAAAGTTTGATTTTTCGGACTAATTTCAGTCGCCTGCGGGCCAAAGTCAACCATCTTATTGGCTTTTCGCTGGCGCAAAAGGTGCCATCTTGGATTGAAGTGGATTTACGCTGCAGTTGGATTGGCTTGACATAATTTCAGTACCTCATTGTTGCCAGTAGAGGTCCCTGTGATCTCTGACACTTCGAGGTGGCGGCCGGATTGTCAGCGCCGTCAACTTGTTTTTGTTGCCGACGTTGTTGCAGGCAGTTATTGCTTGTCCCATACGTTAAAAATTGGTTTTTGGGGGAAGGAAATTGTGCAGGAGCTATCTCACAACTTGGCCGGAAGGAATAAAGGAGAGACTGAGAGAAGGAAGGAAGAAAGAGGTGCCGTAATAAAGGGCTCCGGAATAATTTCGACCACCTGGGGATCTTTCACATCGCACAGCACGTGGGCGCCTTAGCGTTTCGCCTCCATCGAAACGCGGCCACCGCAGTCAGGATCCAACCCGGGTATCCCGGATCAGTAGCCGAGCACCCTAACCACTGAGCCAACGCGGCGGATCTCATACGTTTGCCATTCGTCGTTTCGTCACTTGGGTTCCTCTGACCACGTCGATCGAGTGGCGCTCAGTCTTCACGAAGTTACATCCATTCGCCGTTTTGTGATTGCGTCCGGCGGTTCCGCCGCTTTCAACGAAAAGTGCCTTATCTTTGCGTGTGTTTGACGAGCGGTGTGGTGCACACTCGGGTTGTGGACAACATGGCCCTGCCGGGTCCGTCAAAGAAGCACGGGAAGTATTCCAACTAAATGCAGTGACCTTGCTGTGAAAGCACAACTTTGGCGCAAATACAGGCGCAAATCATCGCCAGCAAGAGAAATTTGTCGCTAGGTAATATCAGTGACAGTTTTAAGCCGATTTCATCTCAATAAAATGGTTGTTTTTGTACTTCACGGATTTTTCGGACCTGTTCGATTATTCGGACCATTTTCTGGGTCCCTTCGAGTCCGAAATATCGGTCAGTGACTGCATATTCGTATCAAGAAATAAATTAGGCTTAGGCAATATAAAAACAGTACAGTGCTCGCATTAGCCAAGCTATTTGCGAGCTAGTTCATGTTTTCCGACCCCATAGCCTCTTCAGGCGTGAATTAAGATACAGTCAGACGAAAATTTTTAAATTCCAGGTTTTTTTAAAGCAGCATGCCAGGGTTGCACACAAAAAAAAACCTAACCTTTCCCACAGATTAATTAGGCTAATTATGTCGTCCTCATGCATCCATATATTGACACCATACTATTTCCAAGGTGCGATCCATTCCTGTCACAATAAGTCATTATGTAAACAATTGAACACCATTTAGGCATTTCGAAGCATTCATGCTTGTAAACAAAAATTAAACGAAAACTGACATTAACCAGAGCCATACCAGAAACTACTATAAAATGCAGAGCCATCCATTACATAAATCAGATTCCTGTCTTCATTGTGCATGCCTGACTTGATACCTTCTAACAAGACTGTTCAGTCACTAGCACATTTTCTGCATCCAGATCAGTGAAATTGCTCCTTTCGTAGGCGAGATTTGGTAATGTTCAGGTAATGCCCACAAGGTAAACACCCCGTTCTAAATGACTGAACCTTGAGCAGTGCATTCGCAAGGACTCTGAAAGAAGTATGGCAGTGGAGCAGCTAAGTTTCCACCTAACACAAAGTTATGCAGATCCGTAGGGTTCCTTGGAGGTGCCTTTTCGTGTTCGCCAAGCACATAAATTTGCATGTGCCTCAACCGCACCTCACATTTACTGTATTTACTCACATATTTCACGCTTTTTTTTTAAGGCTAAGGCTTCAAAAAGGGGGTGCACAAATTACACGAAGAATTTGCGAACACGTCCTAAAAGATTTACAATATCTATAATGCGCAATATATACCGTATTGCCGCCCAAGTGTTGGCCTCTGGACTTGCACGACCCTCGCCACCCCACCCCCCCTCGCTCCTAGCTTCCTGCCAGCCAAAAAAAAATATGCCTCCAAATATAAGGCGCGTACCCCCTTCAGCCCAATCCCACATTACCGGGACGTCATGACGGCGCATGCGCAGTTCACAGCAATAATTGCGCAACAAAGTTAGCAGTCAAAGGCAAATGGAGATAAAAAGCGATTAAAATGGCACCCACACGTGCAGACCGGCTGACTAGCTGCAAACCAAACAGCAAACGGTTCGGTAGTTTCAAATTCTGGCTCCCGCCGGAGGGTTACCAGCGCAAATGTTCGTCCGGGAAAGCAACCGCCAGCGCGAGTGATCCGGGTAAATGGTGTGCAATCATCCCCTCTCCACTCGCACCTTTCGCAACCGCACACAGCGATGTGGTTGCGCCAGTCTTTGCAAGCCTGTCTTGCGCATACCCGTGTACGCATGCCGGTGGTCTAGCCAAGCGGGGAGCATAAAATGTGCGAGCAGAAATTTATTTTTTAAAAAACAGTGCAACAAATTAGGGGTGCACGGAATTACATGAGTAAACAGAGTAGTCATTTTATTAGGGCTAAGAGCAAGCTGCTTTACTGTACAGCTAGTTATTATTAATTTAATTTGGGCAGTTTTTGAAGGGCCAAACATCTGCATGCATGCAGGCAGGCATGGGAGCCAAAACAAATGGAACTTCGCAGCACCCTCTGAAAGCTGTTGGGGTTCACCAGAGCAAAAAGGATCGAGGACCCCTGCTCTGAACGGCGTCCGTCGGCCTTTGATGCCATACAAAGCAGCATGCTTGCTGTGTCCGGCAGTTGGCAAACTGGTTCACAGAGTCAATTACAGGCCTTCTAATACTTGCATTTTAAATGACAAGTTTTAAACCAATTTCAATGGGTAATAGACTGGCCATCAAAAAATATCTTGCATGAAGACCACACAAGCCGTCTTGCATCATTAAATATGAATTAATAGAGTCACAAGTCACCTAGACAGAGACCCTCTAAGCAGAAGCATGATGTTCGCACCCCCCCCCCCCCCCCCGCCCCCCCCCCCTTTTCTGCCTCATTTCTTGTCACAGACTTCTGGTGTTTTCCTTACCTTCAGGTGTTTATTGAGGGACCGAGTTTCACCACAAGTGCAAGAAACATGTGACCCAATCACTTGACGTGCAAATGCAATTCAGAAACGGACATGGGTCTCCCACTACATTGGTTAAATTGTTGTTTTTAAGGCTAGGAAAATCAAGGCATTAGGAACAAGGGTGAGAGCGCTTACCCGAGTCCGAGATTTCGTCCCAATAGGGTGGATCAAACTCAAACTCTCCTTTCAATATCTGAGCAAACAAGTTAGCGTCACTTTCGTCGTAGAATGGTGGGGTAGCCACAAAGCCTGCATAGCAAAAGAAAACGGTCAGTGAAGGCAACTGAAGCTGTTCAAAAGTTCGGCTAGTATATTAATACTACTGCTGCTGCCATTTCTTCGCGCGAAAAGGCACGGCAGTAATGGTGGCTGCCACTGGCGGCAGGCCACAGCATTAATGTGTAAGAGGCTTTGCTGCACTTGACTGTGCCTTGTGCGTTACTGAAATTTTGCTTCTTAAACAACACTGAGAGCACGGAGAACAGTGCCATGCTCAGACACATCCCTTGGCTATGGCTGCCCTGAACGGGTCGTGCTCGCGAAGGATAAACTTAATACTTTTTTTTACGGTCTATAGCCTCATGCTCGATAAAATTTAAAATACTTTTTTTTCATGTCTAAAAGCTCAAGCTCAATAAAGTTAATAATACTTTTTTTATGTCTAAAGACTCATGCTCTTCCTTCACATACTATTTGTGGAAATACGGCAATGTCAAACCAGGATAAGAAACCAACATTGGCCAAGCAAAGAACACAATCTTTTTCTATCTTTTTCATTTTTATCTGGAGCTACAGAAAGCCACAAGCACAATTCATGTCCCTGTTTAAACATCCCTAAAAGCTTACATGACTGGTTGCACACTGAAATCACACTGCACTGTCAAAGAACAATCTGAGGCAGTGTTCACATTTAAATTCAGCCCGCAGTACACCCTAATGGGTGCCACGGCATCACATTTGAAACTAAAAAAAAACAAATGTGGAGTCAGCAGCGCACATTTATGTCATGTGCTGTTCAGCACTGGATTAGCCAGTAGACCAGAAGGGTTACTCACAAAATATAGGCGATCACTCCTATAGACCAGACATCGACAGCTTTTCCGTAAGGTTTCTGAGCTAGAACCTCTGGAGCTGTAACAAAAAAAAAAGCAGGGATGCAACAGCGTCTCTTATACATGCACACAGAAACATGGAACGAAGTGAAAGTGATCAAGAGGCTCAGAAGGGTCTTTTGCACCACAATGGGATGACACAGAGACCAGCAGGAGTTCACGACAAAGGAACTAGAGTCTGCATTCACAAGCAAATGCTTTCAGTGACACTTCTACTGCTGCATGACGGAAAAATGCGAAGCAGTATGTCACAACAGCAGATGACACTGACAGCACTCGTAAGCAGATATCTGCCAGCAAACTTCAATCAAATCTGATGTGCCCCGTGTCAGCAGTTGCACCACCTCACAACCGATGCCATTGCGGTGCCACAAATGTTCTTGCAAAAGCCAAACCACCCTAAATAGCAATGAAATTTTTGCGCTAATTGGCAAACCCAATGCAGCAGCATTTGTTGGTGCGTCAAACGTTTTTCGTTACCCATTTTGACAACTTACCAGTCACTAATCTGCCATTTGATTGCTCTGATTGCTGTTTGAATGAGGTCAACTGAATTCAATTTTCATTCTTTCTAAAATTTGATTGCTTGGCACTCTATGGATCTGTTGATGTTCATTCAGCAGCAAAATAGGTGTTCATAGTTGAGAAATTTGGAGTTTAAAATTTAGAGTAACAATTTTATCTGACTGGACAATTGAAATTTACGACACTGACAATGATGTCGAGCGCAAAAGGGTTGGAAGGGAATGGTAGTTAGAATAGCCCTTAAGAACATAACTTTTTTTTCTAAGATTCATACAGACAAAAACAATTTCAGCTTGCTTGTGAAAATGGCTGGTGCTGTCTATCAGCGACGACCATAGACTAACCTGCTATGACGTGGATGCTCTGAGTGATATCTCTGTGTATGAAATTATGCAATTTTTTCTCTTTCTTTATTTGTTACCCATTGCTCTTACGACTGATCTATTCCATCTGACTATTTTATAATGTGATTTGGTTATGTTTACCCCTGATAATTCTGATTATTGTATTCTGAGTACAAGGTAATTTTGTTATGGGATTGAAATTCTATTATTTTTGCCCCTTCCGATAGGGACCGTCTAAAGGCCTGCAGTATATTGCAAATAATTAAATAAACAAACACCTAAATTTCATTTTTGCTCTTTTTGAGCTATCAAAGTTTCCTTTCCAGACAAAGCAATAGCCTCTTTGTCACCAGGAAAAGGCAATCAACTGACATAGGTGAACTTCAATTTCTCGTTAGTATCCCTTTAACAACTATATGAGAAATGAATCAACACAAGCAGAGAGAGTGCCCATCTATAAATTTATCCCGCCACATCGCATTCCATTTTCCCATTCAAGAGGCAAGTGAAATATCACCAAAAAAGACCGTTAAAAAACGCAGCTTCTCTGTTTTCCTTGGTTCCAAATGGCAGGTTTTTTTTTTTTTTTTCCATATTCCTTCTCTCAACCACTCGAACTTTTTTTGTCAAGCTTGTTTTGCATTAAACCTCAGGCCCTTGCTCAAACATGTTCACCATGCCATGAGCACAGTCTCGTCTTTTTATAATAAAAGCCAAGCAGGGAGGGTGGTGGGTGGCAAATTCAGTCTGACATGCATGAAGCATTTTTCTTTTTCACTGAAGAAGAAAAAGTCAGCTTTGTTGTTTTTATGGAGTTTAGCATCCCAAAGCCATAGTGGAGGGCTCCGAATAATTTCGATCACCTGGGGTTCTTTAACTTGCATTGCTGTCGCACAAAACATGTGCCTTATCATTTCACCTGCATCGAAATGCAACAAGTGTGGCTGAGATCGAACCGCGTCTTTTAGGTCAGCAGCTGAGCACCATAACCACTTAGCCGCCTTGACAGCTCGAGAAAAAAATGGGGGTACTATACTGTTCAAATGAACGATTTACCGTTTTCTCGTTTTTTTTTTATCTTTCTTTCTTTCCTTTCTTTCTTTCTTTCTTTTTTTTTTTTGCTCAGCACGCCACCAGGCACAGGTTTGGAATGGGGGACAGGATGTAGGAGAAAGACTTCCCGCTTAAGGGCCCAGGGTAAGGTAAAATTAGAAAAAAATCGTTTTTTTTTTTCTTTTGGAATTTTAGAAGTTCAATTCTTTCTACACGTTCCATGATCGCACTTTCCTCAGAAAGCCATATTTACGGCTGAAAAACGCTTTTTCCGAAACCAAGTAGTGAGCGGCCACGCCCCCTTTCAGGATTAACGTCAATTTTTTCAACCAAAACGTCCACCACCTGATTTCAAAACTTGTCTAAAATCAGCTACATATAAAAAATTGTCTGGCAACTATTGTACAGCTCTTCTTTTTTAGCCAAGACAATCCTGAGATGCTTTGCACGTTTTTTCCACGTTTCTGCAACCTTCATGCAGCTGCGTCCGAGCGCTATCCCTTTCGATCAGTATTGTAAATTGTGCCGGTGTTGGTTGCTGCTGATAAGTTGAGATGCCCAGGGCAAAGAAGGCCTTCGTCAGGCGTGAATTTCACGGCAACCGCTACGCTCATCGTGAAAAAGCAAAAGGATGTCCACGACCGAATGAGATCCCGAACGCCGAACGCGCCAGCTCCTCGACATCGAAGCTTTCAAGATTTTCTCTGTGCTTCCAGGAAGAGGATGTGCTACAGAGCAGCAGCCAATATGCCTTAATGGACATGGACGGCATTTGTGCCGCAATTACACAGATTTGTGTGTGCAGAGAGTGCGGTGGAAGTGTTGAGCTCATCGAAATTGTGACAAAACGGGTAGGTGTTGCAAGCGTTTACAGTTTGAACTGTGAAGTGTGTAGTGCCGCATAACGATTTGAGACGTCGAAGAAAACTACTTCTGGCCTCTATGAAGCCAACCTCAGGTTAGTGTATGCCTTGAGGTCCATTGGTAAGGGAATGGCTGCAGGAAATATACTCTGTGCTATGCTAAACCTTCCTAAGCCGCCGACAAAGTTTGCGAAATACAATCAAGAGCTTCTAGGTCACATCGAAGCTGCTGCTCAGGAGTCGATGAAAAGGGCAGCTGACGAAGCTGTGCAGCTGAATGAGGGGGATAAAGACATCGCAGTTGCTCTTGATGGAAGCTGGCAGAAGCGAGGCCATACTTCCAATAACGGCATAGTCTCTGCGACCAGTGTAGACTCTGGGAAAGTGCTGGATGGGGAGGTTTTGTCTAAACGTTGTCCAAAGTGCAGCATCAAGGGTACAAACAGTGACCCCCTTCATAGAGAGGTGTGCCAAAGCAACTACCAAGGCACCAGCGGTGGAATGGAAGTCGCAGGAGCACTGAAAATTTTCGGCAGGAGTGAGGAGCTTCACGGCGTTCGATACGTCAAATACCTTGGGGATGGTGACAGCAAGGCTTTTATGGCTGTGAAGGCACAAATGCCATATGGTGATTCCGTTGAAATATCCAAGGTTGAGTGCATAGGGCACATGCAAAAAAGGATGGGCACAAGGTTACGAAGGCTAAAAAAAAGGAAACAAAGCAGGAAAACTCTCTGATGGAAAGAGCCTCTCGGGCCGAGGCCGACTGACTGATGCAGTAATAGATAAGCTCCAGACGTACTATGGTTTGGCCATCAGAAGAAATGTAGGAAACCTGGATGAAATGCGAAAGGCCGTTTGGGCAACCTTCTTCCACTTATCGGCCACAGACGATGACCCATGCCATGGACTTTGCCCAAAGGGACCTGATACGTGGTGTGCCTTCAACAGAAGTCAGTCAGAGGGCAAGCCATTTTTCCACAAGGAGAGTTTGCCTGCATCTGTCTTGGAGGCTATCAAACCCATTTATAGGGAGCTATCGAAGGCTGAGCTCCTAGAGAAGTGCCTGCATGGGCGAACTCAAAATGCAAATGAGTCGTTCAACCATGTTGTTTGGGAACGCGCGCCAAAGAATGTGTTTGTTAGGCTTCGGACCCTACGGATGGCAACACAGGATGCTGTTCTTTCATTTAATGATGGTAGCATCGCACGGGCCAACGTTTTGAAGGCGTGTGGATTGAACCCAGGGAGCAACACCATCAAGTGGCTGAGGGAAGCTGACCATAAGCGCATGTACTTTGCGGACCGAGCAACACGACAGCTTACAAAAGAGGCCCGACAGTCAAAACGACAAGCCGAAAAGCGAAAAAATGACGGCGACAGTGACTACGAAGCAGGGGGCTATTAAACCAATTACTATGGAGGCGTTTCTGCGAATAAAAAATGGTTTTTCACATCTTTTTTCTCTTTACGCTCTATTATCTCAAAACAGTGTTTTTTCTTACAAAGGTACCATTATTTCCAATGCCTTTCAAGACAGACGGCTGATTTTTTTTTGCAATCATCTACATAAGTGTTGCCAACTACTGAACTAGAATTAAGCAATTTCACTGAGCAGTTATTCTGTTATGAATTTTGAAATGCGCAAAGAAAGGCCAGATTTGTGTACTACCGGAAAAAATTTTATTAAAAATCGAATTTTCAACACATTTCAAATATTCTAGTTCAGTAAAAAGAGCACAAAATTTGGCAAACAATGATATATGTATTATTAGGCTACTGTTATTAGTTAGTGAGAAACATGTACCTCAACATGGCCTAAAATGCATGGGAAGTATAGGGCTTACCCTGTGCCCTTAAAGAGGTGGGAAGAACGAAGAGAGCAGTGGTCTCCTTCACCCGTTCCAAATACCATCCACAGCTCATGCTTTGACAGAAACACTCTCCCAAAAGCCAAGGTCACTAACACATTATTTATCAATCAACTGCATCCTTCTCAATGGGGCTGCATTTCGCTTTTGTTGGCATGGGTCTGCCATAACACTCACAGATCCCTGTTCCTAATATCGGATTGTTTACAGTGGCATACCCTGCACGCTGATTGTGTTAACTCCCCATGCTCGAGGAATGGTACACGTTTCTTTTAGGGCTACAGTGGTTATGAAGTTTATGAGTAATTAAAAATCAGTTAACTCCATGACTTAAGCAATTATGAAGGTCATGAGTAGTTATTACGAGTGACAGAACTCTGCAAGGATAAGGATCTACGAAGACTTTTAAAGAAGAAGATAAAGAGAAGAGGTTGGCACACCGACGTATCCGGGCGTGCCGCATGCCGTCGCCATGATTCCAGAGTCTTCCATCTTGGAAAGCCCGAAATCGCTGATCATTATCTTGGAGTCTTCATCAGGACAATAGTACAGCAGGTTTTCGGGCTGTGAAGTAACAAAGGACGCACATCAGTCGATGACAGCTCAATAAGGTTCGGAAACTAGCATCACTCAAATCTTTATTGGGCTATGCTGAAATCCACCCACAAGTTCAATGAAACACAGTCGAAGATGGTTCCCTTGCAGAGGGCAGTGAAGCAAGGAAAGTACTCTTATTTCCTTAGCCATACAGGCGAGTTCAGTGGCCCTTTAAACTGCAGGCACTTCACATGATGAAGTCTCACTTCAACCGTGTACTTTAACAAGGCAAAAATTACTCTAACCCACAAATGGCGTCAACATGAATCAGTGAAGTCAAATAAATAAAAGGACACTGAGAACAGTTCCATCTAATCAGTGTCTTCAGTAAAGGTTAATTCTCTGACTTTTTCTGGCTGGCTGCGAAAGAAGACTCGCTTGCCGGTGACAAAATTGGATTTAAAAATCTTCTCGCCAACTGATTTAAACTCTCGACGCCCTTACCGAAGAAGACAGATTGTCAACATTTTGAATCAAATGGCAGCGTAGCGTAGCCTCGGGGATCCCCGTTCACAGATCAAAGTCGATGCATGCATTGTACTTGTGAAATCAGCCGATGATGGCGATACCTGTACTTCGTATTTTGGTCTTTTCTAGCTTATAAAAGCTCCGTTTTCAGTGAGAGCGGTCTCTTTGTGGTTAAATCGATGCAGGCCTTATCGATGCAGGCCAACTTATATTTCTCCTCAGTCTCCTTTTAAGATGTGCATTAGTGCTCATGAGTTCACAAAAAAAAAAACTGCCACTTGATTACAAAACAAAATTTTGCTTACAATAAAGGCTTCTCGTTATGAACACTATTATGCATGATCCAATTTCTCTTGTGGCTGCCCCTTATGTGGCAATACACACAGTATTATGTCTCATTCATGCATCACTTTAGACTGCTGCCCATAACGATGTTGTCACCATGCTTATGCCCAAAACTATTCAGTGAAAGACATCCATATTCCCAAAGGCTTTTTGTTTTTAGCAATAAACACTTCTCAAAGATCCCTTCTTAGATGTTTGAATATTGCCGCATCACTTTTTTTTCTTTTAACGTAAGAGGTAGATGATCACTGTTGCATGCCTGCACTGGTGCCTCTGTTAGCACGGCTGATATGTCTTGTTAGAGGGCAAAATAGAGAGCTTACTAAGCCAGAACGAACTGAAATGCCACCAGCGCTAATTTAATTAATACATGCGGTGCACCCAGTAAGCGGACAGGCAAAATAGCGATGTGCATTGCGCACACGAAGGTCAGGCGGCCCGATACTAAAAATCTTGAATGCACATTTTCACACAAAAGGTGCCCCAATAGCACTTACTTAAATATACCATAGGAATATTTATTTGAGGCACAGTGAAAGAGAGAGAGGTTAGAACAGTGCTGCACACAGTTTCAATCAATGGTGCTGCTTGCGTAAGCATGCATCCTCTCCCATGTTTTGTGCTTTCGTTTAACTTTGTTCTGCGCTAGAAACAAATGTCACCACACTAGTGAACCTAAATTTCTCAAAGTGAGTCCTGTTAACTAACTTCACTCACTGTTCAGCATGTCCTGCAGCAAGCACCACTAGTTACCTGGATGACCACTACTGAATGACACTAATGTCAAGTGGCACTAGTTGTTAGACTAAATATTACACATGTCATCTGACAACAGTTTTATTACAGACCCATGTGCACTCTCACATTTCCCCTTTACCACGCTCATATAACACAGACACATTGAATGTTTAAATGTGGGAAACGAAAAAGACTAAGTTTTATAAAGCATGAATATATTGTTTTTATTCACAAGCAACATTTCAGATCCTATATCGATAGTTCAGTGAAGCAACCGCAAACAAGTCAAGATGCAAAGTGCATGTATGCGTAAGGACTTCTTACATTATCGCTGTTTGCTTGAGGCAAGCTCAAGAGCACAGGTTCTCCTGTGAAAGTCAACTTCCTAAAACTGATAGCTTTTCCCTTCCTCTTCCTTGCAAAATAGATTGTTTTGTCTTGATTCTGCTTCTGGTTTATTTTATCAATTAAGCTTCCCTATTCTGGTTCTCCTCAAATATTAATTTTTCTCACTGAGCACCAATGTAACATGTGCAGTAACTTAAATGGGAACGATGACCCAGAGGCAACGGGCACCCCTTTGCTGAAATTATGACAAGTGTAAAGCATGTTTAAAAAATTTTGGGGCTCTAAAATGTGTGCAGCAAATATCCAAGGGTATTTTTCTCATACACCCCTTTCGCTTTTGCTTCTTCAGCCCAAATCAGATTTCGTTTTTGCTTCACAGTCTTTATTTTTAGAGATAAGATTATGGATCTATTCAAGGCCTATCCAACACCCAATAAGAAACGAAAATTTTAAGCAAATTTCAAATAGTGACAAACCACTCGATGATCATCTCATTTGAAACAGCCCAACAGTACTGTTGTATTACACCTATGCAAAACAAAAAGCAGTGGAGCCTTGCTGCCTACCAAAATTTATTCATCCGCAACAAGCAAACATAGTTAACACTGTGCTACAGCACTGTAATAAAGGTGCACTTGTAATCCAGTAACAATCTGGACTACTTACTGAATTAGCAAGACTGCTATAGTTGGATACAGCTCAAGAATGAAGAAGCTTTTCCCCATCAAAGGACCCCCCCCTTCCAGCCAGTGCTGACGTGCTGGCATGAGAATAGACAATACAGGATGTGACAGGTGAAAGGGGACAGTCCCTTCCTTCAATGGTCAGGGATAGTCCCCTCTCCGCATTGTCACGCTAACAGGTTCATGAGAACCGGCCGATGCCACTGGCTGAAGGGGATCCTCTGTCAGGGAACAGCCGCTTCGTTCTTGAGTTGTACCCAACTATAGCCGGTAACATACAACAACACATGCAAGAAAAGCAAAAGAGTGCACAAGCATGCTCACCTTGAGGTCTCTGTGGACAACCCCTTGTGAATGCATGTAGTCTACAGCTTCAAGAATCTGCCGTATCAAGTCACTGGCGTCCTTCTCAGTGTAGCTCCCCTTCTCCACTATCCGGTCGAAAAGTTCGCCCCCCGTCACACTGTGGAAAGAAAGAAAAGTAGCAGATGCAACAAAACTGCCCTTAGTAATTAGGAACTCAAAGCATATGCCACAGCGGCAAGAAATGCAGGTGGTGCCATCTGTTGCATGCACAGCAGAGTGATGGCTGTTGGCTGATGCACCATGTGGCAAGATGCACTGCGCTTATATACATAAGAAAAATAACAAAGTAACACTTCAGCAAGGGCATCTGGGTACAAGGTTGTCATAATTGCTTACAGAGCCTTATGATGTAATACATCAGAAGGCACAGCACCCCAGAACAGGTCTAACAAAGACAGTAAGAGATGTCATCAATATCATCAACTAATATGATGACTCAAGTTCTAAGCATTGCTCCTAACTGTGAAGAAGAATCTGAAGAAATGAAAAAGCCAGAATAATGCTCGGAAATCTAGGGAAAAAAAGCTAACATTGCAGCCAGTACTGTACCACTCATGCTAAAACCTTGCTTGAGAGTCACAGCACTACTGGTGACACCACGTGAAAGTGTACAGGTCCTTCCAACATGAAAGGGAACAACCAGTTTGCACAGAAAGACAAATTTATTGGTTATTTCTTTACTAAGGCCAAAAATCACTTTTTGATATCATACGCCATGGAGGAAACCAGCTAGCAAACAGCAAAAGTGTGCTTGTCACATATAACTTTGGAGTTGTGCGTGACAAGCTTTGTTATGTGCAGTTATCCGTGACAAGAAACTTCATTCCCTTTCATACTGGAGGGACCTGTACTTACTCAATTGCCCCAGGACTTTATCTGACATTGCACTGAACAGCTAAGCTCTGCTTAACAAACTCTCATAGAAGTTATGAAACCAACCTGAATATGATACAATAAAAAGAACGGTTTTTCGCTTCACTACACAGAATAAAGAGTTTTCAACGTTCTCAACGTACTTGCCAGTCAATGCAGAAAGTAGAAAGAAACGAAACTTAGCTCTTCATTCATTTTTTTTGTACGATTTTCGCGATCCTCAGGAAACAAAAACCAACAGCAACCGATGACAGTCACTGCAATCACAAACTCACAGTTCCATAACGAGGTAGACCTTGGTTTTGTCCTCAAACGTTTCCAGAAGCTGGACTATGTTTGGATGCTTCAATCTGTAAGAACGAAAGTAGGTGTTACAACGCAGCCCATTTAGATTCGGATGCATTCACAGCCAGATTTTCTGCGCCAATGCAATGTGCAGTATGAGATGAAGACGTCAGCATTCAACGGCGGCTACTATTGAATCCACAATATGTGCACCAAGAAGTGGCCCATACAAGGAAATGAGTGCACCGAAAGTATATACTTAACACAGGATTCAAACCGTTTCTTTCTATATCGTTTCCAATGCCTCACTGCACAACACAATTACGTGTAGTATTGTAAAGGATACTTGGCAGTTGGTAGTGATAATCTTATATTTGTATAACTTTCAACTTATCTGTTAGTCTTTCTGTTTTTCATTTCTGTGTGCCCCACCCCTTATGTAATACCCTCTAACGAGGGTATTTAAGGTATTAAAGTGAAGTGAAGTGAAGTGAAGTAGACATGTTTTTCAACATAGGTGCCGTTAACTCAGCGGTTTGCAATGTTTGTAGCTACCAGTGCGCTATTAACAGTGCGAAATCACTGATATGAATGAAACTTTATTAGGCGACGGTTATCAATTTCCAAATGCACATCTTGGCTAGTGCCAAAAATAGAAAAACGAACTGCAAAATATGGCAGTGCCACTAGGAGAAATTTACGAACAACAAATTAATAAAAAATTAGCAACTACACAGAGCCAGTTAAAGCTTACAGTATAAAATAATGTGTCTGTCTCCCTCTTGGCAGACACCTGAACCATGCTGTGGAGGAATTCGGAATGAAGGAGGGAGAGAAAGAAAGGAGAGAAAACGATACTGTAATGGAGGGCTCTGGAATAATTTCAACCAACTGGGGTTTTATAACATGTGCCGACACTGCACGGCACAAGGGTATTTTTGTGTTTCACGTCCATCAAAATGCAGGCAGCCTCTGTGGCAGTGAAATGTGAAAATAACCCACGTCTTCAGATATAGCACAGAAAGAATTCCAAAACTAAGCAACCTGTAGGTTAGCATACTAGTTCAAAACTGACGTCATTTCTTTGGTTCCTTTTTTTCCTATCTGCACAAGTTGAAAAAGGGGGACCCTTATAGCAAAGTATGATACTATTGAACAAAAAAAGCTTCAGGACATTGTGCTAAACTGCAAAACAACAGCGGCAGCAAACAAAAACCTAGTACACATGCTATAGTAGGATACAACTTAAAAAAACAGCAGTTGCTAACACTGGGCCACGGTCCACGGCGAACTGTATTACTCTGCTGGCCAATCGCAATAACAAACGAAATCAAATTTTTAATCTGACTAATTAAACAAGCCACGTATCAAAATTCCAAAGCTTATAATTTTTTCCTTGTCCATAGCTTTTTGTTTAAATAAAAAGAAGTTTTAATAACGGACTACTTTTTTGCCGTGGAGGAAATCTGTGCAGCGGTCGTGAATGCAGGCAGAGCTGCACTGTATACGTATGCTGTATCCGACTATAGCCAGCATTCTTTTGTGTTGAAAGTGACAAGCACACAGCTAGCGTTACGCTTATAGCAAGAAGTTAAAAAAAAAAAAGCGCAGCTGGTTCAAAGAGACACACAATCGAATACTAAGGAGTCCGTGTTCCGCAGCACAATGAAAAGGTTACAGTTCCAAGTAGTTATATCTTTTGGTGATTACAGTCTGGTAATATCACGAAAAAAAAAAGTTACGAGCTTTTTCATCTGTGAACACAGACACCCTAACTGATGTAGCTCCGAAGGTTGAGAGTGTTAGTGGCCACATGTCTACAAGAGCAAGTAACTGAAAGCAAATGTACAGTAGTTTAAAAAACTTCTTTCTTAACCTTTAAAAACGCTATGTAAAAAACTGCACAAAAGCGAACTCGCAGGTTTTTCGAAGAGTGGGATGCACCTAGCAGTGATTTCGTTTCAAGTGAATGTCACATACCCATCATCTCGCAAATAAGCTGGTTTTTATGCCATACAGCAAACACAGTAAATAAAATTCCACGAAACAGTGAGTAGGGTAGCACGTCGTTTGCCATTTTTGTGCAAGCATATTCGGCACCAGTAGTAACATTTTCTTCTTTTTTTTCGAAATTTCAAATGCAATGTACCTTTTTGAAATAGAAATTATTTCCATGACCGTTTGGGTATTTACATGATAAGTTGTGGCATTTCGATGTTGCTGTTTTCATCAATGACGGCACTTATGAGATTTCACACAACCCAGCAAAAGATCAACAGCTAGCATTTTGCATGGAAAACTAACAAATTGTTTTTCTTAAGACCTGTATATATACTGTATAGGCAAAAGTATGTTTCATGTAAATGCAAGTGCCAAGTGGTTAAATAATGTTTTATGGGTGTTCAACATCCCAAAGTGACTCAGGCTATGAGGGTCGCCGTAGTGAAGGTCTCCCGAAATTTCGACCACCTGTGATTCTTTAATGTGCACTGACATCACACAGTACACGGGCCTCTATAATTTCTCCTCCATCGAAATGCGACCGCCGCGGCTGAGATCGAACCTGTGTCTTTCGCGTCAGCAGCCGAGCGCCATAACCAATGAGCCACCACGGCGGCTGGTTAAATAATATGACAACTACCGTTGTGAATGTCTTTGATATGTAATGTAGAGTATTGTGTGTTTTTATTGTGAAGACTTTCAAAAGTTTCTCTGCCTCAACCACTGGCTCATTTGCGGTGAAACTGCAAGCAGAGCTTGCGTATTATGGTAACTTTTGTATCGTAGCAAGTTTGACAACGGTACCTACTTCGTTGAGCCGTGCATGATGCAAAGACATAATCGTCTACGTAGAGATCGGTGAACCAAAACCCGCAGACACCGTTTTTTCGCTGAAGGGCGGCAGTGGCGCCATCTGTTTTCTGCTGTCACCCTCCGATGCTTTTGGAAAGTGACGAAAGCACACGATATGAGCTGAATTGGTTAAAGTCACTCCGCAGAAAAAGAGATCAAACACTATTCTTTGAAAGGTAAAGCGTTGTATATTTTTTTCCACTCAGTTAACCGAAAATGTTGGAAGCGCTTCAGTTGAAACAGACGAAATGGCCAGAACGGCATATTCAAAGGCATATTCCTTGCAACGCTCGCCTTGTCGTGACACTTTCCAGTACAGAAAACAGATGGCGCCACTGCCACCCTTCAGCAAAAAAACTGCATTTGCGGGTTTTGGTTCGCCAATCTCTACGTAGACAATTACGTTTTCGCACCATGCACGGCTCAACTAAGTAAGTACTGTTGTCAAACTTGCTACGATACAAAAGTTACCCTAATACGCAAGCTCTGTGTGCAGTTTCACTGCAAATGGGCCAGCGGTTGAGGCGGGGAAATTTTTTAGTCTTCACGATAAAAACGCACAATACTGTACACACGCATTGCTTTCTATCCGAATTAGACACTACTTAAAATCATAATGCGGCATCAGCATATGTGTGCACTTCCACCTTTGTTCGATCATTTTGTTCTATTATTTTGATCCACCTTGTTCCACCATTTCACTTCATTCCACCATTTCGCTCCCCCACTTTGTTCTCCCATTTACATATTACGATAGCAACGTGTTTGAACATAAGCTCCCTTTGCATGAAATAAAAAATGCATTGGAAGGAGGACAAACATTAGTTTTAAGAATAAGACTCTTTTTAAAAAGTAGTTAAAACCCGGTGAGCAAATATCTAAAAAACCTAAAGAAAACACCAAAACTGCACTCCTACAATTCAATCACCTACTGTGAGTAATCATACAATAATCCTGAGTATATCTTAGAATTATCCTTTTCCATCAAACATAAAAAGCTGCTAATAGCTGCAGACTATTCAGTGTATTCTACAGAATTCACGGGAATGTGAAGAAGACAAAGCTAGCTAGGCCGACAAGTGGAACCACATGAAACAACCTGCGTAGAAATAGCATTTTTCAATAGCATTAATAACTACAAAACACTACGAAAGTTAGGAAACGTTCACAGCAAGAAGTGGTGCAAGGAAAGATGGCATATGAATAGAAATGCAAAATGCTCACTAACTCACAAGTGAAATTTATCGCAAGGGATGCGTACATGAAGGTAGCATACCCAAATGTTTCATGTTTTTGTTGGCCTATTACCTTCCCTTGTGCTACTTTACAATTTTCTATAGCTCCAGGTATTTTTCCAATGCATTCACCGATAGAGCGCCATCATCAGTGACACCCATGTCCGGCAATGTAAATGTAAAGGGCCGTACAGCCCTGCCACTAACTTCCTGAGAACCTTGATTTCGTTTTCAAGTGAGTCTTCTTTTCCCTTGAGGGCCTTTTTGTCGATACACTTGATAGCGTGCATGACTCCTGGGGTGTCCTTACTCTCAGCAAGCACAACCTGGGAGAATGCCCCCCTGCAGCAACAAAAACAAAGGACAAAAAACATAAGACAGCCATCACATACTGCAAAGCACATACTGCAAACATTGTGAAGTACAGACCTAAGCACCAAGCAGAGGCCTTGAAAACACAAAAATGCTTGCATATCTCAGCACTGAAAACAGCAAATTAATTAGGTGGCCCAGCACCATTTAGGGCAACAAATTTTGGATTGGACTAGATTGGACTATTTGGCCTCATTCTTTTGAATGGATGGGTGTCCTAGTAATGCCCTGGCCCTGTGACAGTAATGCAAAAAAAGAAAAGAGGACTATACGCACACAAACATTCACACACTCATGCCCATATGCGATGACAAGTTGACATTGCTGCGAATGTTAGTGTTAACACACCACAGTCCCCTACTCAGTTAGGTGATTCTTGGTTACTGTGACTTTACCGCTACCCGACAGAAAATGACAGCAGCACAAAAAAACAGGACAACAAACAAAGAGACAAGGACGAGCGCAGACCTTCCACCAATTTTACTGCGACCAGTTCACATGTATACAAATGCTGTCCAAGGCAAAGGAATCATTTTTGCATGCACAAGACAGCCAGCTCTTTACCGGGGAGGAACATCTGTCATCCTGTTTTGTACACAGATGCCGACTTTGTCACATTAATCAAGTTTACTGCTGCCACTAGCAGTATGGTTAAACAAGAAGCTAAGGGCCTGCAGCAATGTGGTGCCACCTGTCGACACTGATGTGAGGCCTGCATAGTACAGGACCAGATAGTGTTCGGCAGCAGTGAGCAGATTAGTGCCATTTAGCAATACACGAAGCAACTTAGCAGAGCCGTATTTAACATCTCCATTGCATTCCCTGCAACCACATTTATCCATGGCTCAGCCAGCCAGTGTGCAGCTCATCCAGTTTGACACCAAATCTCGAAATTCTTTCTAGTAGGCAGTTGCATTTCGATGGTGGCGAAATGCTAGAGACCTGTGTACTGTGCATTGTCAGTGCACATTAAAGAACCCCAGTTGGTCGGGGTAGTATTCAAGCGCCCTTCACTATGGTGTCTCTCATAGACCGAGTTGCTTTGGGATGTTATACCTTATAAACAAAACCAAACCAAACAACTCTAACAGACCCTTGATGGAGAGCTTTTAATTTTTGGCATAATGTTTTTCTGTTGAACTCTTTCCTAACAAGACTATTCCTTACGTTTCCTTTACACAAGTTATCAAACAAGTGTCAATTCACGCAGTTAAGGAGCCCCATTGTCGCCAATTCCAAAGCACAGGCTCAAGCAATCAAAATGCATGGTGTGTTCAGTAATGATACTTTGCCATTGCAAGTGCTGCCTTTTTTGTTTCTAAATTTGACAATGACAAGCTTGACAATGGTAGCAACCTGAGAAGCGATATAGGTGTCTGTAAACAGAAGAGTACTAAACAATTTGCCTTTTTTTATATTTACGGAAACTATTCCTTTCATTGACAATGCCACAATTCTCACCCAATGGCAAAATGCTTCAACCTTAATATATAGTTGTTCAAACCTCTGCAAGTTGACTTTCGGCACCTTTTACTGTTTTTGTGAACACAACCATAGGCCTGTCGTAAATCTGTAGTGACATCTTGACCTCTATGTTAACAATACCACAGCTTGTGTAGCAATTGGTGGGAAAATGCATCAAGGGTAGCATTTTAAAAACAAATTTCTGATTTTCTGCTGCAAGAACTCTTGAATTCACTCTCTACCATATCACAGGTTAACCATTTTGAACAAATTTCAATGCACTAAATACAAGAAATACCTGTTTTCAAACAAAAAAGTACTTAATACAATGTTTCTCATGCTTTGAGGTGAAACATCCAATGCTTTTTTTGTGTGGCTGCCACAGTACATCACTACGTACTTGTTCTCTAGGAAAGTTTTTTTTTTTTTACCGTTCTACAAACAAGTAACTATTAGTTAAATTGTCTTTAACATTTTATACAATCATTCAAAAATAAAAAAAATGACAGCAAGTTTGAAATGGCAATGAAAAAAAAAAAGGCGACGCAGAGTAGCAAGTTTAAGGTTGGTCAAGAGCAGCAAAAATGGCCTCCAGTTTCCTTCGATTTCCTCCAACACATCACATGTTCATATTACTCTAAATGAGACCAGCCCAGCTGTAATATATGAATGTAAACAGCACAAGGCACACAAAGGATTAAGAAGCCTTAGAATGCTTTCGGCATCTCAGGAGCCAGGATAACTTAGTGATTTTGAAACCAATTTCAATTTCTGTATTTTCCATCGATCATCGCTGACTTAAACCAAGCAATAGCAGGAGCACAGCATCACTTCAGCCAAATGCTAATCGCTTCAGTCCAAAGCTGCATATATCCTATGAGGGACGCCATAGAGGATGGCTCCGGATCAGTTCTCATCACCTGGGGTTATTTAATGTACACTTATGTTGCACAGACACAGACGTGTCTGCCTTTCACTTCCGCCAAAATGCAATCACCGTAACCAGGACTCAGTCTTGCCGCCTTGGCCCCAGCAGCCAAAAGCCGCAGTCATTGAGCCACAGCAGTGGGTAACAATACAAGGACAGCCAAACATAAGAGTTCGCTTGTTTGTTTGCTGCTCTCTTTATTTACCTAATAACTTATTTCTTTATATGAGAACTCTCAGGCCCTGAGGGCAATATGCACAGGAGTAAATTGTTATAAATCTTGTTACAGAAATGAACAGTAATAACAGATCAAAAATGGTGTTCATCTCGAAGGAACACTGAAGACAACAGCATCGAATTAATGTTCTCAGAAAAAAATTGATTATGTGGCTTTTTCTGGTTATGTAAACATTTGCCCAACAGCACAAGATGCATTTATGGCTGAGAAAATTGAATTTAAAAACATTCACGCTATTCGATTCAAACTCTCCACATTCACAGTGAGAAGGAATAAATGCCGCCATTTAGAAGTGAAAAGCAGTACACCATAGCCTCTGCGATTCATGCCTGAAATACGGTGTCAATGCATGCAATTTACTTGCAAAATCAGCCAGTGATGACGACACGTTCATTTCATTTTTGGTCTTTTCTAGCTTATAAAAGTTCAATTTTCTATAAGAGTGGTCTTTCGGTCGTTAGAATCCTGTAGTCTGTCAATACAGGCCAGCTTCAATTTCTCCTCAGTGTCCCTTTAAAACGAAGCTGCTGACTGGAGGCGAAAACACAACCTCCGCAACAATATCGACTAGTCCTCAAGGATGGTGATCCCAACCTGCACAAGTGCTGGTGATCAAAGGGGCCGCGACACCGTTTTTCAGGCTCAAGCTGTTTATTGAATGTTGTTCGCTATGCACCTCGGAACAACTGGGCAAGATTTGAGCTCATTTTGTGAAGTAAATTGTAATTGAATTTTTAAAAGTTCTCCTGAACTGTATGGCAGTCAGGTAACACTAGCATACTCACAATCCGTGACAACATAACCCGCTGGTCACATGCTTGCTCGCGACTAAACTGCACGACAGGGGAGTGGTCTGTTCATTGTTCAGGCTAGGGGTGCAGAGGTGTGAGGGGCAAGTTCGAGAGACAATGCGGGGTCACACCCATGACAGGGGGACAAAGGCACACGCCCTTCTCTTTTTTTTCTTTTCTAGCTTCTGCTGCATTGCAAAAGAAGCTGTCCCTGAATATATTGTTAGCCTGATCTCCCCAACTTCACCTCAATGTGCCATGGCCTGACTCGAGTAGGTGCACGCGTGCCCTGCTCCGCAGCGACCGTGTGCGCGTGCACGCAGTTTTGCAGCAGACAACGGCACTGCCGGGTCATGATGTCACTCAGGCTGCTTCAATATGGCCATCGCTGCCAGGGGGGCAGGCTTAGGGCCGATAACTTCCAACTGCAATTTTTAGATCAGATGTGCAAGTAAAGCCCAACTTATTTTTTAAGTATGCATGATAACGTCATGGCTAGTAGCTGCAATGTAAAAAAACCACGATTTATTGGTAGATCATGTTATGAGCCCTTTAACTAAACATGAAAATACTTGGTTTGGCATGGCAGGCTGCTTACTTCGCGTTGAAAATTAATGCACACTGACATACAAATTAGTGTTAGAAATGGTAATGTTTGGTTAGTTTTCATTATTGCAAGAATTGTATGACGACAATCTCGAGGTAAGAAATGGGATGTTCGACTTTCATCAGCCTGTAGTTCACAGTGATTCAAGACTATGTTCCCTGAGAGAAAGACAAGCCCACTGTGTTCATGATTAACTCTATCCTTTCCTTAGACAAACAGGCCAAAACACACAGGATGATGGCACATTCGTTAGTAGTAAAAATAGCAGTAAAGATGGAGCTAAAGAATATGCAAGAAAGTAAAAAAGCTGTCTCATAAAGACAGCAGCCACTGCATATATTTATGACTTAGTGGTGAAGATGTATATTTATGACTGACTGCTCCAGAGTACTATATATATCCACGCATAACATTGCAACACACTTTAAAGCAAGCACCCTATCATAAATCTTGCTCTCATGAGCTTTAAGCGACAGAGGCAAGACTTTTTTGCATGTTCATGTTTTTGCCTTGAAAGATTGCCAGGCTTATACCCGTGCCACAATGGCAAATTTAATGCCCTTAAGTGCTTACTGCCTTAAGTTTTAACGGCATTCGAGCGGTGCCATACGTATAAATTTAATGGCATTAGCCTTACTGCCATTCCGACCTACTGAGTTTGCCACAACTCTTTCGCCCAGGCAATGCATACTCTCGTCCCCATTCCACATGCAGAAAAGTATGCAACTTTATTAGTAGCAACTTCCTAACCAGTAGTAAATGGTAAATTCATAAGTTTCAGTCAGATGAGGCATCTCTACTGCATTTTTGATGCGAGAGCGCAATTTTTGCCAGCACTTCTGATAGACTCGCGGCTTGTGTGCTGACACACGATTTTATGGCTACTTTTTCAAACTGTCAAGCAAGAGAAAGGGTATTTTCTACGAAATAATTTTTATACTGCATTTGAATAAGATTCCCGGGATACTGTGCTCATTAGCACTGTTTATATTTAGGTGAAACTTTTCACTGCCTAGCAAGCGTTATCGTCATCATGACTTTCGTATAATGACATTAAATGGGGACGTGTAGCACCAACTCTGAAAATAATGGCATTAACAAACTTAAGGCCTTAACTATTTACCACCATTTCTTGTGCACGTGTGGCACGGGTAATAGTAATCATGAAACCAAACTCACAAAATCACTTCTTACCACCATTTTAGTTTCAGTCCGTGCCAGAACATGGCCAGCTACATCGTCAGTGATAACGTTGGTCAGCGTCTCTACCGAGCTCTAACAAGCGGTAAGGCAGGTTACATGTCGTCATTTTCTGACAGACTGAGAAGCACAGCAATTTTTGCTCTCTTCAGATTATGTGTCAATCAATGTCTATACCTGTGCAGATGGAAATTTTGAAGCTGCTCGCCGACTAATATTGAAAATCATATAAAATGACATTTCCAATACAATGTGCACAGATGGAACTTGCTGGATGGAATCTCTATAGGCTAAGAGAACATATTATACCCTTTTTTTATATTTTGAAATTTCGTGTGTACCCCATTAAAGAAGTCATAACTGCCAATAAGGACAATGGCAGCTCAGTCCTTCAACTACTGCTGAACTCCATGCCATTGGGCTGTGCTCAAAAAAGTTCTTGGAAACCCACCACAGCTTTCAATGTCAGTCTTCTAAAATGAAGCCCCATTGACAGAAATATGTTAACAGTTCCTTAAGCTATTTATCTCATTTATTCATGTTTGCTTTTTTGTTATGCTTTAAACATTGCATAGACATTGTACACTGTGCACAACTAAAGTAAACGAAGTTGAAAAGAAAACTGAACATAATTTGTGTGGCTTCAACGCTCGCTCGTCACAGTTCTCGCGCTGCAATTATGGGCTGCATGTTAATGCACAAGTGCTCCCAGAAGCATGAAAACGTGCTCTTTTCTTTCTGCCACAGACAGCAGAGCAGTCAAATATTATTTTAGTAAACACTGCTTTAACTTTCATTCACAAGCATCACCAGCTGAGAATGTAACTGACTATGAAGGCACAGCATCTTGCCCAATACAACACATTACCTGATATATGCAAGCACATGGTAAACACTGCCGCGATTCAGTGAAAAAAAAGGGGTATAACTTTGTTTAGCCTTGTCAAGTCAACAGCATCACATTAACTCCTTCATTCAAGAATTATTATCCAATGAGAGGAAAATTTTCTCTGAATTTTACGAGAGACATGTGCAGATTGCAATGAAGATAATTCTGCCCCTCCTGACCGTTAACAACGCACATGAACACGTCGTTAAGTGACAGTTTTTAGGGTCTCAATCATACTTCTTCTAACTCTATTCTGTCACAAGTCATCATGCGAAACATTTGGCTAATTTTAGGCCTTTTAAAGAAACGAAAACACATGCTCTCCAGAGCTACACCAGCAATTACCTAAAACGCAAAGGTGTCCATCTTATAAGCACTTCTCTCTGTTCATTTTGCATTCCCACAGTTTTAAGAAAAACCAAAATCAAGGCCTGAGGAAAAGCCTGGCAAAAAACAGCAAATGCTGCTCACGTGTTGAAAGCAGCTAGCATATGAGAAATAGCCAGTGGTTTCAAATGCTGCCGGCTTTGTGTCAAATGAGGCTGCATTTATAACATGTGTATTTCAAAAACAATCTGATGCATGGTACAGGCTGCTATCGGTGCCTACTTGTGGCCTTTTTTTCCAGCTAAGACAGCAGCACCTGTTCCTGCATACCTATTTGTTGCCACTCATCATACCCCAACAATATAAGAAGTTTTCCGAAACAAACAACACAAACAACTGCAACTGATGTTGCTAACACATGAAATTTTCTTGAATGAAGTTGCTAATACATCAGAATGCTTTATACTGAGCAAAAGTAATGCTGGAAGCTTTTTAAGTGTTTTGCAAAGTGTATATGCGCAATGGATGCACATCTATAATGAATGCAATGAGTAGTTTGTCAGAAGACACGCTTTTGCTACTATGTTACACTGCATATGAATGCATATCCTTCAAATTTTCCATAAATTTTTTTGCGGAAAAAAAAGTTGCCATTATGCAAGTAAATAGTCAAACTACTAAACTGCGACAAGCATATAAACAGAAGTTATCAAAGAGCAAGGCTGCTGATTACAATTCACACATGTCACCTCTGCTACAGCCATCAAAAGCCATTACTGACTCAGCTCACATTCTTTGCCTTAGCTAGCAGGCAAAGCTTTATTTTTTCTTCAAAGCAGTCCATACCTATGTCACCCAGTGCAAACAGTTCTTTACTAATCAGAAATAACATGTACTCTTATTTGTACAGAGCCGCATGAGCGAAAAGACTTGCAAACTGCAAGAAATTAGCATCGCAATCTGAGACATCATATTTACTCAGGTATATCACGGTTACAATGCTAAATGCGCACCGTAAGATGCTTCTCTATGTTAAATCGCTTACTTATTCGCGCTGGCATACGACCGTCTTGTTTTTTCAATACCAAGTTTGGATGAAGTACTTTCCTGATCTGATCAGAATTAGTTATAATCGTCTGCAGCATTGCTGGGCCATAACAAGCAGCTTTCGCATAGTGCGCGTTTAGTAGGTGCAACAGTCAGTACTATGCTATCAACATGCACACTGCAGGCAATACCACTGCAGCATTCAACTACATTGAAAGCAACACAACTCAAAAACAAAGTGCTCTGAATTAAGCGAAGACATCATCCATGCACAGTTTATAAAAGGGATGTTCACAAGCAACAGCCACCACTGTGCACCATACATAAATGGAGTCCGCACATCTGCCTGTGCATTCCAGGACTGGCTGACATGGCCGACAGCGTACGAGCTGAACCCTGCAGCAAGCTATCTGCTACTGGCAGGTTAAAATTTTGTCAGCTCACACACACAGGGCTAGGGTGCACCCTAACACCTCGCGGCGTTTTTTGAGCGACGTTTCTGCCACCTTTCCAGTCCAAGGCCGGCCGACGCCACATGACACACAAAGCTAGGTATGCGAGCTCTAGCTGGGTTGTTTTGGGTCGGCGCTCGGCACCACAACACGCACACGCTGCCAAGATTCTTCGCCTCGCTGGTAGGTGTCAAGACCCCGTGTTCTCGCCACGCTATTTTCTGCAACCACGCTCTGATTGCGTCGCGGTGGCAACACACGAAACGCGACACATCTACAAATAAAAGCGGCGCCGCGAAGGATAACACACAACGACTATATTCGACACAGAGGCAGTCGGCGCAGTGTGTGTGTCGCGTGCGTCGCCTGCCAAAGGCAACAAAACAGGTTGCGCCGCCGCCGAGTCAAACGCCGCGCTAATGTCAAAAGCCACAAGGCAAGATAAGATCAAGGCGCGAGCTATGTAGCGCTGTGAGAGCTCCTTCTGTCGAGCACACGTCGAAAGGAAATTCCGTAGAGTCGCACAGATTTTCTTCTGGGAAAGGAGGCGCAACTCGCTCTGTGAAAATCCCGCTCCGACACCGGGAAAACCACCCACAGTTCCGGATCAACACTTGCCGCAAGGATAATGTCACATCTCCGTATGTGCGCTATAACTGACGGGCGCTAATCACACATTACGCTATTAGTCGACATGCTGAACGAAGATTTATTCTTTCATATTTCTTCCTGTTCTCTCATACCCACTCGCGCGCAGTTCACGTAGCTGGCGCTCTTAGGAACGGGTCGGATATGCCCCACCGCTGGCGGATGCGAGTGACGTTTGATGATAACGGTTCACGCAGCTACATAGCGGCGCGTGTTATATAATACGTACTACCCGTTTTCCCATTGGTGTATTAAAACATTAGACGCGCCTTTTTTTAATCTTTACCCTTTATTAACTCTTAATTATCTCCCCTCCCCCTCTCTCTCACAAGGCAAACCCGATTAGCACAGTCGCAACCGCTTGTTTTCTTCTCAGACTAGCAACATATCGTCCCCGGGCCGGCTTTTGAACTCGGCATATAGCCCCCATTAAATGCTGTTCCACTCGCGATGCAACGTCGATATGCGAATAAACCTAGCCCGATCGACACGCCTTGTTATTTTTCCGCCGTTTTAAAAGGCACTGCGCAACAATAAATGAACACGCAGGCCAAACCGGGGTTTGGAAGCAAGTCGCGGATAACGAGTGCGGCGAATACGACGGCATCTCGGTAAGCCGTTCCCGCATAGGCGATGCGCGAATTAAGGCACCCGTGCGCGCTCGGAGGATCAAGTGGAGAAGGGGGGATCCATACGGCCAACTCGACTTCGGCGCAAAGCAGTCAGGATCCAATCTGCGGTGGCAAAGGCCGTGAATGCGATTTAAGAGACGATGACCCATAATTTGGCATCGCAAGGTTACACATTTTGGTCTGCGGTGCAATAGAACGGGTTTTCACATCGGAGCGCGCCGCACGGGCAGCCCCAGAGGAGACCGCATCAGGGAAAACGTCGCTCTTGCGGCGAAAGCGAAAGTTAGGTCCGCAATATACTTCGTCTCCGCTCTTCCGGCGAATGCGCCAGCCACGCAAACACATGCATAGCGAGCAGTGTGGACGAGGATAGAGCAGATACTAAGACGGAAAAGCACAGAGGAGAAACCGCCACCGACCGAGGCGACGACGGAGAGAAATCGAGAAAAAGGCGAGCCACTCACGTTCCAAGCAGATCCTTAAACTCATATTTTGCCTCGACATTGCCACTATTTTTCTCTTCTTCCCTTCTTCGTTGAGAATCCTTTTTGCCGAACAGCGGCATGTCGAAAGCACGGGGCGCCGCGTCGAATTACACCGAAAAATGAATCCGTACCACCTAAATAAAAGCCGCCGCTAAACACGCTACACCGGACGCCATGAGTACACTTTCCTAAAAGAGCGAGCGCCATTAGCCGTGACGTCGCCCGGAGCGCCCCCGGCGACGTCACGGTAAAGCGTCGGTGACGTTGCCAGGCGCAGCGCCGGCTCGATAGTTTTTGTTTTGTTCTTGTTTTTCGCTCTTTTCCCCTCTTCCTTCGTCTCACGCCGCGGGCTGCTTGCTGCATGCGAGCAGCAGGCTTTGGTTCCCGCGCGCGCTGCATCGCCGCTTAGAGCCTTCGCCGGCTTCCTCGTGTTGCTCAGTGGGCGCAGGAAGAAAACAGGGGAACATTTTTTGGCGCATGAAAACTTTAACAGACAGAAATAAAACAAGAAAATGAAGTGGCGCGGGCAGCGCGCGCGAGTTGACGGATTTCTTGCCGACGCGCATTCAAAAAGGAGGACTTATCGGGAGGAAAGGCGCGCCAAAGCAAAGCGTTTCGTCGTGTGGTAGGGGCGTGGTGTGCATTTCCGGCTGAACGGACGCGGTTTTTGTGGCGCGTGCCATTTGCGTGTTTTTTTTTTTCTTGCGGAGTGTAAAAGTATGTTTTTTTTTTATCCAGCGGACTAGCTAGAAAGCACCACGCACGCACCAGCTATAGAATGCAATAGTAGGCAGACACGGCTGAACTAAGTCTGTATGCAAATGCACTCGATCGGCAGGCGATGTATACATATACTCAGTGCGATGTACTCGAAGCTCGTTTAAGGATTCACTGACAAAATGCAGCAATCGTGCAGGGCAAAATCCCGTTTGCTTGTCAGATGTTTGCATATGCAGCCAGAATTTACATGGCGCTCCATTAACTCTTGAGTAACGTGTTTATTCCATGATATGACGGAAAGTCTTTTATTCCAAATTACAGTGCATGTTGTCGTATTTCCAGCAAACTTCGGAGTTCATAGTTGCACCTATAGAGGTAAAAACCAGTGGGCCACGCAAAATGTTCTAGAATCCTGACTTTAGTATGCGGACTGCTAAATAGCAGAATCCACAAGATTAAAAGCGTTAGTGACGTAAATACGGCGCTCAGTATATAGCGCCTATGATGCGCATGCAGAGCATGACTAAATTCTGCGTGCAAGCCAGAACAGAAAACTTGCTGACTTAACGGAAATCAGCTTAACTAATAAAAGTGAATTTCCTTGCCGATGGTTGAATATCAACAATATTCTATTGAATGGTTCATGCAGCCGCCGATATGGGGTGTCTGCATGCACAGCTCCGTTAGTGCACAAGTGTTGTGACCGCCTGATACAAAGGGTTATGCCACCACGTCATCATCATGATGCTCATCGTTAACCTGCGACGCTGGAATCCACAACCGCCAACGGCTGGGCTCGCAGGGTACTGCATGACGTCACTGCCCGTAGATATCATTGGTCAGCTATTCACGTAACTCAACGGCTTACCATTCTGATTGGTCAGAAAGTGATCACGGGATCCCGTAGCTGTAAATCCATTTTGTTATCGATTATGACAAAAATTCTAATATATATTCGCTCGCTCAATAAAGTTTTCATCCATCCATTAGCATGTTTCTAAAACCAGAGACGGCAAAAAATACAAAGTTGGCAGCACTACACAAAGGGTGGAAGGAAAAGGGAAACCCGTGCCATCCCACTACGAGTCATTCCAAAGCTGGCCGCTCAGTTCCAAGGTTGCACAACAACAACGAGCACACTGGCAGAGCGTGGGGATCGTTTGTTTCAGGCCTGTGACGTAAATTAGCAAACAATGACCTTTAAAATTGACTTCTCACTTTCGTATAAAACGATGTTCAAAACAGGCCACCAGCCGCTTTCCTTCTCTCCCTTTAACCTAGTCGAACAAACGTGCCTCAATGGCGTTTTTCTTCTTCAAATAAGCAAATCACCCTTTTTTAGTAGCTGTGCTTATTAGGCGTCTTAGTGCTCATTTGCCTTTCCTATTCGCACCGACTGCACACACTTGTGAGAGGCTCCCTTTCAATGGAGGCAGACTTTTAAGTACTGGTCTCTGCATTGCGACCTGTACTGAGAAGCCATTTCTTTCCTTTCCTTATCCTTTTTTTCGTTTTTTCTTTCTTCGTTTTTTTATATCGCGAGGAAATTAACTCTCTAGCTCTCTCTGGTTTAGCGGACGAAGGAGAATTATGTGCGGGATTCTTGACCAAAGAGGATATAGCTGGAAACAGAGGAATTCTACAGCATTAACGAGAGGGTGGCGGTTGTCGTAATAAACCTTAATAAGAGGCACAAATTAAATGCGGCACGAGCATACGCGCCCCTCCACGTTCATGATGCAGCGAGAACCTTGTGTGGTTTTGCCCCGCCGCGGTGGCTCAGTGGTTAGGGCGCTCGACTACTGATCCGGAGTTCCCGGGTTCGAACCCGACCGCGGCGGCTGCGTTTTTATGGAGGAAAAACGCTAAGGCGCCCATGTGCTGTGCGATGTCAGTGCACGTTAACGATCCCCTGGTGGTCGAAATTATTCCGGAGCCCTCCACTACGGCACCTCTCTCTTCCTTTCTCCTTTCACTCCCTCCTTTATCCCTTCCCTTACGGCGCGGTTCAGGTGTCCAACGATATATGAGACAGATACTGCGCCATTTCCTCTCCCCCAAAACCAATTATTATTATTATTATCACCTATACGTTTCGGACAGGAACTTGGGTCCTGTGCGCGGAATAAAATGTCACTCCTAATTCGCACCAATGTGTTAGCGTGGCCTTTGCATTAATGCGCATGGGTTGGCTCCTAGCATTTCTTTGCTACATATATTCTGCCCCGACGCCTTTAATTTGCATAATTAAAACTATTTAGTGCGCCAAATCAATACACGGATATGTCATTGGGTATATCCGGGTACTGACGACACACAAAATTTCCTTGGCCTTCGTTAGGTGTATAAGCGATGAGCTCTTCTAATAATCAAGGTAACAGAAGGAAGAATGACCAAAAGTGAAAAATCGATGTTGACTGAAATTCTTGTCACATTGAGTTCTTCTTGAGTGGTTGAGGTTAAAGCAACTGGGGTTCTTTAATATTTAGGGGGCACGGTTATTTGCTACTTTCTTTATTAATTAGTACTTCATTTAGTTACATGCACTCATTAACATACATAAATAGGCATACTATACCGCGTGATGCACCACAAGACACACGAGTTGTTGTTGTTGTTGTTGACCTCACACAATGGCACATACCCACAAGGGGGTTGGCCATAACCAGGCGGTGACTATTTAAATGACCAGTTGCATGTGGCAAGCATGGGATGACCTACCAAAATTTGGATCGCACAGTTTCCGTAGCCGAGGTGGTTGCAGGAGGTTAGGGGGGTCATACAAACTAAAATTTAGGCAAAGAAGGGGTAGGGATTACTATAAGTGGTTGTAAAAACCGAAATACAGAAGCTGATAATGGGATGGGCAGGACGAAAGTTCATAATGGTAGACGTTTTGATTCTAGGAGATAATTTTGAACGGCAGAGCAAACATTCCCATCGGTATGGCCAAGCATAGAAGCGCCAAGAGACAGAACAACCGCAGAAGACAGGCGCAAACTGAGATTCTGTATTGGAACTTCTAATAGTCGCCTCCTAATCGATGAGTAGCGACGGCAAAAAAGAAGAAAGTGCTCTATTGTTTCCGGCTCCGCACAATACGGACACAATGGGGAGATCGCCACACCAGGCCTGTATAGGTAAAAATTTAGTTGCGGCACCCGGCAACGAAGCCTCGTGAAGGAAACTTCAAGACTGCGCGATCGCCAGACTGAGCTTCTTCAAGGGAACAGTAGGTGCTGGAAGTCGTCCAAGGAAGTAAGCGCTGATGCGCCCAATTCGTTCATTACAGTGTACCGTCGAAAGCGTGCCGCCGTGATGTAAGCAGTTGTTGGAAGCGGGTCAACAATCGGTCCACTCAGGGCTGCCTTCGCTAAAGCATCAGCTGATTCATTTAATAGAAGACCCCTGTGCCCAGGAACCCAAAGAAATCGAATATATGTGATGTGTGGAGGGATCAGGAATTTTAGTATCCGAAAGAGCTGCGATTCAGTGGACGCCGAGAGGGAAGTGCATAAAGATAACGAGTCCGTAATTATTATTACTGCTGATAAAGAAATTGGTACCTTGCGCAGAGCGAGAACCACTGCTAGAAACTCAGCCAGATAGATAGGAGTGAAATCTTGGAGACGGAGAGAAAAAGACCAGTCAAGGGACTGGGAGTAAATACCTACACCTGCCTTTTCTGCACACACCGAGCCATCGGTCGCAATTGCAACATGTGAGCTGAAGGTCGACAAATAATCCTGCAACATACCATTTAACCATGAGAAAGGCAGTAATTTTGCATTACATGGATAAATGTCATCGTAGATGATAGACACATTTCCAGGAATGGACCGCACCGGAACAATTTCAGGTATTCGCACGTTGAGTGGACCCAGCAAAGATTCAACGAAACAGATTTGGGGACTTTGAAGCCGAGACCATCCGACACCCAAGAACTCCGCTCGCTGCCCTAGGAAGATCAACTCGGATGCATGCTGCTCCGAGTCGCAAAACTTTAAAAAACGTCTGTACTGTCAAAAGGCGAAACCTTGCAGTAAGAGACGGCACCCGCGCTTCCAGATACAAAACATTGTTTGCCACGTATTTAGGGAGACCCAAACACAGGCGCAGAGCTTCTCGCTCAAAGAGCAGAAGTGGGCGCAGTTTGTATGCAGCTGCTATAGAAAACAAAACGCAACCGAATTCCATGATTGGCCGGATATACATTTTGTAAATCAACAGAAGAGCATGTCTGCGCATACCGCAGCAAGGGCTACTCATCCTTCGCGGAAGGCCTACCGCCCGAATCCCTTTCGCGGAAACCTGATCTATATGTGACCGCCACACGAGTTCTCCCTTTAACCTAGTCGAACAAACGTGCCTCAATGGCGTTTTTTTCTTCTTCAAATAAGTAAATCACCCTTTTTTAGTAGTTGTGCTTATTAGGCGCGTTAGTGCTCATTTGCCTTTCCTGTTCGCACCGACTGCACACACTCGTGAGAGGCCTTTATGGGGATTCCTTAAAGAAGTTGCTGACACCTTCAATTTCCTCACTGTGCGGTTTTCTTTAGACTACCTGTATAGACTCTCCAGAAGGCAGATGACTCAGACACTTACAGAGCATTTGTTTCCTGAACCGTTGTATCGGCAACCTTTCTGGAGTTCCTTGATACCAGTGTCTGAAAACGTGTTAGCGAATGTGCATTTCTTCTCCTGCAAAACATTCTTCTTCTTCTTTAATAATAATAATAATAATAATAATAATAATAATAATAATAATAATAATAATTGGTTTTGGGGGAAGGCAAATGGCGCAGTATCTGTCTCATATATCGGCGGGCACCTTAACCGCGCAGTAAGGGAAGGGATAAAGGAGGGAGTGAAATAAGTAGTAGGAAGAGGGGCCGTAGTGGAGGGCTCCGGAATAATAATAATTGGTTTTTTCGGGGAAAGGAAATGGCGCAGTATCTGTCTCATATATCGTTGTACACCTGAACCGCGCCGTAAGGGAAGGGATAAAGGAGGGAGTGAAAGAAGAAAGAGGGGCCGTAGAGGGCTCCGGAATAATTTCGACCACCTGGGGATGTTTAACGTACACTGACATCGCACAGCACACGCTAAGGTGTTTTGCCTCCATAAAAACGCAGCCGCCACGGTCGGGTTCGAACCCGGGAACTCCGGATTCTTTAAACTTCACATATCCACGCCACGCTGTCTGTGAAGGCATGGCTTCCTGCTGGGAGATGATTTTGCCATGGACGGTGAATTGCCGCCTCAGCAATACACCAGAGACAATTGACCATTGTTTTTATTCTGTGCATTGATGCTGAGCTCTTCCAGGATATATTGAACAATTATGAAGGACGTTGACATCACAACCTACAGTATCCGTTTCTGGCCTGTGGAGAAAAACTGTTGTGCCGTATGTTTCAGGGACTGTTTAGTCTCTGGAAGTGCCGCATGATGGACCGCCACGCCGAATCACCACGGTCGTCGAAGTGCTTGTTTTGTGAACAATGCCCTTGGATGCGGGGAGTATATGCTGCCCAGCAAGAGCCGCCTAGGTGGCTCCCCTATCCGGATGCATGTGTGTGCCTCCCAGACTTTCGGTGTTTTGGAAGATGGGGTCGTACACGGGTATGGTGACCTGGTGTTTTGTGGCGTAAGCATGCTTAGATTTTTCTTTTCGGCGCTATTTCCATGCAATAAAGAAAAAAATGTGCCTCAATGGCCTAGGGGTAACGTGTCTGACTCAAGGGTCATGGTTCCGATTCTCACCTAATTGCCTCAATTTTCTTTTTAGTGAAAATAATTTACATAATTATATGCTCGTCATAATGACATTTATGTCATGCTACGACCTCATAGTCACAATTTGCTACGACCTCATAGTCACAATTTAACTAGAGTTAATCATTTTCATTCCCCAGCTCAACGTGTGACATCCCCACCATCTGAACCAATCCTGAAAACGTGCAACCAAGTCTGAAAACGTGCAGGCCTTTCCCTCCGAACGTCCGCTGTAACGCTCTCGTGTTAAAAACACAGGGTTACTTCACCTGCGGGCGTTCATGCAGTCGGCCTCAAGCAGCAGCCGCATGTATCGAACCTGCGACCAAGTTCTTGGTAGCAAAACGCCACCTCAAACGCGACGTGCCAGCGCCGATGCCGTTACGCTCTATGCCACCCGAAAAGGCAGGAAAAAAAAAGAGTCAAAGGCGTCGGCTACGTTTGTCGCGCCGGCTCAACATTACATTTAGTTAGACGCATTTCCCCTAAGTACTGTTAGGGGCTAAAGTTTGCTGGACGCGAGTTATCGGAAAAACATTTATTGTAGCCACACCTCGCTACCCAGTCGATTGATATTGTATGAAGGTATTAAATGCTCCTTCCTCTGGTAACAATATCAGGCGGCGTAGGTAGAGACGTGGGGCGACAATAAACGTTTTCGCAAGAACTCGCGTCCCGCAAACTTTCGTCCCCTTTAGTACGTGTGCTTGCTAGTGTAGCCTAGCGAGGTAGAAAAGGCAGACAGAGTATACTAAACGTGTAGCGCTTAGTCTGGCTTGGTTTCCACCGCAAATGGGCCCGAAATGTTTTCGCGTCACGTCCGCGCAGACTCATTCGCTCCACCAAATGTCTCCCCAAGCGCCCCCTGTTTATCAGCGCACTCGACGGCCATTTTAGCGTGGATATATATAAACAGCTCTTTTTTTGTCTCAGTTGTTTCGTGGGAACACGACCGCTAGTCATCACCGAAACAGAGCCAGCGTGAACCTCTCCACCCCTTTCCTCTATTAACTCCTTACTTACTCCCAATTCCAACTTATGTGACTCCCTTTTCGCGCTCTCGGTGCTCGACTACAGCTGCACACTGTAAGCCGGGTGTAATTCCTTTATTAACTCCTTACTGACTCCCAATTCCAGCTTATGTGACTCCCTTTTCGCGCTCTCGGTGCTCGACTACAGCTCCACACTTTATGCCGGGTGTAATTCCTTAATGAACTCCTTACTGACTCCCAATTCCAGCTTATGTGACTCCCTTTTCGCGCTCTCGGTGCTCGACTAAAGCTCCACACTGTAAGCCGGGTGTAATTCCTTTATTAACTCCTTACTAACTCCCAATTCGAGCTTATGTGACTCCCTTTTCGCGCTCTCGGTGCTCGACTAAAGCTCCACACTTTAAGCCGGGTGTAATTCCTTTATTAACTCCTTACTAACTCCTAATTCCAGCTCATTTGACTCTCCCCTTTCGCGCTCTCGGTGCTCGACTAAAGCTCCACACTGTAAGCCGGGTGTAATTCCTTAATGAACTCCTTACTAACTCGCAATTCCAGCTTATGTGACTCCCCTTTCGCGCTCTCGGTGCTCGACTAAAGCTCCGCACTGCAACCCGGGTGTAATTCCTCTATTAACTCCTTGCTAACTCCTAATTCCAGCTCATTTGACTCCCC